>NC_045444.1:127498921-127514484 GCF_002776525.5 Piliocolobus tephrosceles | reverse complement strand
CTAGGTCCATGGCACCCTAGGCAGGAGGCCTGGCAGGGCCATGGGGAGAGACAGTCACTGTGACGAGGTGTCCTGGACCGATGGCACATCCTATGGCAAGTCCTGGACTTGGCTACCTGTCTGTACCGTTCCAGGCCTAGTGCAGGGACACACTCAGGGCAAGTGGACAGAGCCTCTAGAGCTGCATGAAAGTCTCCCCATGACCTGAGAGCAGTATTTCCATCGAACACAAAAAGCCAACCACAAAGGACAACGTTGATGAACTGGATCACGCTAAAATGAGGAATCTTTGCTCCCATCCCAGGCACGTGCCTACATGGGACAGAGGGCTGGTGTGGATGTCACACAGCCGAGGAAGATGCTGCTGCAGAGGCTGACTCTAAGCTTGCAGGGAGCAGGCCTTGTCCTGCCAGGTGCTGACAGAGACCGCAGGCTGAGTCCAGGTTTCCCTAGAGGGGAACGATGGACCAGAGACAGGGCAGTTGGAGCATCAATAAGAACAATGACCATGGGGGTCAGAAACAGCCAACAAGGAACGCCCAGCAGGTGCTGCTCCCAGTGCGGCCAAATACTCAGCAGGTGCTGCTCTCAGTGTTGCTGGGTTAGGATTCACCTCTGCAGGAGCGAGGTGGGTGGGGCCCAGCCCAGCGCCACGTGGAGACCCCAGGCAGGGTGCAAGACCACTCACCAGCATGCCTCGGAGGGGAAGGAGGCCCCGGATCCGGAAGTGGCTGGTCCCTGCGACTCCTTTGCTTGTGTACAGCAACATGTCTGAGAACTGAGAAGTAGCAAGCTTTACATCCATGAACTTCACAAACAAGTGTCTTAATAGACCAACTTAGACTCTCGCTGCTCATCATGTGGATATCAGATCTATTCAGCTTGCTGGAGATTTCTGGCAAACAGGGGACTTTCATTCATTCATTTGGTCATTTTTGACCAGAGGCAGGAAGTGGCCACAGGAACCAGTACATCTGCTGAGTCGGCGCCCAGCTAGCTTGGCTGAGAAGCTGGAGGCAGTAAGGAATTCTGGCTGGTGCTGACTCAGTTACGTCCTCATCCACATGGTTCAGGCTGGAACCCACTAACTGGTAGGAACAAGGACATGCTGGGAGGGGCTTCTGGGCCAACAGTGAGCCTGTCCCGACTGGCCATTGGGCAGTCAGTAGCACCTTCTTGCAGCCACATGTATGTGGACTTTACAACCTTTTGACTTCTGTTTGTCCCACAGTCAGGTGCTCAGAACCTGGAATGAGAAGGGAGGCTGGCCCCGGGGTGGGTGGAGAAGCTATTTTCTGCTTCTTCCCACTCTGTGACCCTCCCCTGGCCTCGTCTGACTCCAACGCTACCCACCTGGACCAAAGCCTCCAGGTGCTAAACTACACAGAGGCCAAGGGACTGCCGCTGCACGCGGTATCCCTAACAGAACTGCTGCCCATCCCCTTTGGGGGGGAAGCACAGCTTGAGTGGGGAGAAAACCTACCAGAAAGAACATCCTCTGCTGCAGGCCCTTCTTGGTGAGCTTGTGAAGGCAGCCCTCACGGATGAACTCCTGAAAGACAGAGACAGAGTCCCCTCTGAGCTGGCTGAGGGCAGCTGGCGGATGTGCACTAGCGGGGCCGAGGGTCAGGAATAGCCTGTGGCCGCTTGTGCTCCTCTGGCTCCTCCCAATGAGGGTCCTCTAGTGGGGCCTCCCAATGGGGCTCCTCTACCCTCAGCAGTGCCCATGGTCACCAGGTCCTGTCTTGGTGCCAACAAATTCAGTCTTCAAATCATCTGCTGAGCATCTGCCCCGGACTAGGAGCCCTGGAGCCCTGACACAACCAAGAGGTAGAGCCCGGGGTAGTGTTCTTGCTGAGGAGAAGCTGCTGGAGGGTTCAGCCACAAAGATGTCATCTGAGATCTGCTTTGAAAAAACTGGCCAGGAGCATGTTTGAGAATGGGAGGAGGAAAGGAGGGTTCTCCTAGGTATTCAAATTAGCCCCTCCCCACAGGGCATTAGATAAGAAAAAAGAATCCTGCCAGTGTCAGACACCTGTGCAGATAAGGTAAGCGAGAGTCCTGGGAGACCCTCGAATTTCTAACCTGGACTGCTCTGGAACCCTTCCACCATTTGTTCCTTTCAGACAAACAGGAGGAGCAGCAGGTGTCCGGATAATGTGTCGGGGGCCCGCTAGTATGAGCAGCCCCAACATACTGTGTGAAGGCGCAAGGAGGAGCACACTACACAGATAATCCTCACAGACATGTAGGATGAAAAACGAGCCCAAACAGAAACGTCCACCCCACACAATGAGGAAGGAGGTCATATGGATGCATTTGCATAATGGGATGAGGCTGGTAACTAAGCTTGTGGCTCTCACTCCAAACCTGCCTCCCAGCCCTACTCTAAGAGGCCACAGGGGCATGACAGGGAGCCCTGGAGACCGCACGCTGAGGTCCCTGTGAGCTGCTGGCAATTGCGTGGCCCTGGGAGTGGCAGTTCCAGCCACAAGCAGCAGCATCACGCTCAGAGACCCCAGCACTGGCTGAGCAGCAGCCCCCTCTCCAGAGCCCCCGCACAGGGTGTACTTCCCAGACCCACGGGGCGCCTTCTCCACCATGCACTGGCCCCGCTGCCAGCTGTGAGGCTCAGTGCTATGGGCCTTTGACCAAGCTGTCAAATTTGTTCCCCAGCCCTAGGGTATACCTGTGGCTCACAGTTCTGCCACCTCCCTGACACTTCACAGTTCTTTTTACCCTTTGGCACCTCATCAACTTTATACCTGGTTAACAATCCTTGCTGTTACATCTTCTGCTCAAATAACTGAGATGGTTTCTGTCTCTTGACTGACACACATATTTAACTCAGGAAGACGAGAAACTCTGGGCTATACAGACATGACTTGAGAGATTTTGACTAATAATAACAAATTATTATTTGAATTTGCACAGCATCTACTTCATGCAAGGCCCAGGGCTGAGCAGCTGACATAGATTCCTTGTTCATCCTCAAGACCTCCTGCCTCAGAGAGGGGGTGCAGCCTGCCCAGGACACACAGGAAGTGTGGTGGGCCTGAGTTTGATGCATGGCTCAAGAGCCTACACCTTTGCCACTGTCCTGTGGAGCTACTCTCAATTGTCTTTTCAGCGACAGTTCCCTGGGCCACTATCTATAAGACCCTGCACAGAGATTACTAGGAGCAATAATGGTATGTAACATGAGCCTACTTCCAGGAGTTCCCAGCCAGCAGCAACAGCTCAAAGCTATGCAGCCAAGGAGAGAAACAAAAGAGTGGTGGTCCTCGCACCCGATCAAAGCCCAGACTCCTGGAGTGGGGAGGTTTCCTGTGTATTCCAGGCTAATTCATTTCTCCAAGCTTGCAGTTCCACATTTTCAATACCTTCTTCTAACAAAGCTAACCCAGAACGTGATTCATACACATGCTTCAATGCACATGTGTGTGCTGAGACAGGAAACATCTCCATGTAATTTTTAAAACAATTTTTTATGTTGAGAGTATTGAGTTCAAAGCAAAAAGCACTAGTGACAGAAAGTAACTGGCCCAAAAGACATGGGATAGAATCAAGAGTCCAGAAATAAATCCATATGTTTACAGTTCATTGATTTATTTGTTTTTGTTTCTGAGACAGGGTCTCACTCTGTTGCCCAGGCTGGAGTGCAGTGGTGCGATCACAGCTCACTGTAGCCTTGACCTTCTTGGCTCAAGCGATCCACTAGCCTCAGTCTCGGGGGAAGCTGGGACCATAGGTGTGTGCCACCATGCCAGGCAAATTTTTTTTTCTTTTTTTTTGGTAGATACAAGGTATCAGTGTGTTGCCCAGGCTAGTCTCAATCTCCTGGCTTCAAGTGATCCTTCTGCCATGGCCTCCCAAAGTGCTAGGAATACAGGCCTGAGCCACTATGCCTAGCCCCCACTGATCTTCTACAAGGGTTAAAAGACAGACAATTCAATAAATGGTGCTGGGAAAACTGGACATCCACATGCAAAATAATAAAGTTGGACTCGTACGTTCCAGTATACACAAAAACTAACCCAAAATGGATCAAAGATCTAAACAGAAGAGGTAAAACATAAAATTATTAGAAGAAAAGAAACAGAAGGGTAAATCTTCATACCCTGGGTTAGGCTTTCTTTCTTTTTTCATTTCTTTTTTTCATAAATACACAATTTTGTTTGCTATTTTCAGGGGAAACTTAGGCATTAAACTGTAAGCTGATAAAATACTATACCCAAATTTTAGTGAATTAAATCTTAGTGATTTTAGTGAATTAAATCTTAATATCTTTAAATTAAAAAAAAAACACAAGCCTATCTATTATCAAAGTCAAAAATCAAACAATGCTAAGGGGCCAGCAGCTCCCCAGAGATACACCCTGAGGGCCCACAGTGGTTGCCTGTCTTCCGAGCTCTGCTGGGGAGGACAGGGTCATCCCATGGCTAAGTCTGCCCTCTAGAAAGGCTTTTATAAATTGTCTAAGCCAAACATTTAACAGCATACAAGAGACCTTACCAAAAGGAGGTGGTAAGTCCTAATGCTGGAGAACTTGGTTAATCAGGTTATTGGCAAAGAAGATGATGAGGCCTAGGCAAGAAGTCTCCAGAAGCACTGGAAACCAGACAGTGTCAGAGCCTCTGACCGGCACATGGGCAGCTGGCAGTCTGCACAGTGCTCCTTGGGAAGCTGGAGTTCCAGAAACAAAGAACTTGGAGCCTGCCCTGCACACCAGGTCCCCAGACTCTGACAGGTCCCCACAACCAGCTGAGAAAGGTCTGTTTTCAAAGCATGTGGGCAGTGGTTTCTAAAAGAATCCCATCAGCTCCCACGTCATGTTGGGTGGAGCCCATGAAGGTCGACTGAAGTCCCAAACACCCCAGAAAGGCTGGACAGTTATACAAAGAAAATGACAGAGTGGTGAGAGAGAGGCATTTGTGATGCTCCATAAACATCCCCAATTTTCACCGTGACCCAGACCTTCAGCTCCAGAAGTCAACAGACAGGCCTCCAGTCCAACCTCTATGCCAGGTGTGACATGGCACTGACAGGCACCAGCTCTGCCACGAGCCCGCAGAGTGGGGGACAAGGCAACATTGCTACCTCATGCTAACGGGTTAAACAGATCAGTCTCAACGCAGCAATCTTTGTGGGCATTTCCAGAGTATAAACCCTGGGGAGTCTATCCACACTGAAAAGGGGTACAAAGTTCTCTCGCCTGGAAAACACAAATTGAAAAGCCTTGACTGTCCCGGACTGAGTCAGGCAGGATCATAGCCTATGTCGGAAAGAGGCCTGGCCTTGAAACGGTGCCAGGAAGTAGTGATGATGCAGAAGCCGCCTTTGTCAGGAGCTCTGTGAGGTTGAGAGCAACCAGCGATCCCACCTGGGAGGCAGAGTTCCCAACTGAGTCTAGGGCCTGGCAGCCAGACCAGAGGCCACGACGTGCTGGACGCCAATGACGCTGTGGCCACTTCCTGCCAGTGAAGCCCAGGATGCTTTTACAGACTGTGTGTAGCACCAAGAACTCTGTCCTTTACATGATCTTCAGGGATTGAGTGGGCTGACTGGGAGCATCTGTCTCAGTATCTAGCCCCCTCAAGAGACAGCACCCACCTGGCCGCCATGCTCCTCCCCTTGGGGACACCTGGCCTTGGACAGCTGGACCTGTCTCTCACCACCCACCTCAGAGGCAAAAAAGGATTCACACACAGATCTCTAGAAAAATGATCAAAAGCAGGTTCCTTCTCGCAGCCAAGCTTCCTGGACATGGTAGTTCATTGCATCTTGGGAAAGAGTAAATCATTTTTTCATACTGTGTCCCTTACATCCTTGAACCTTGTTCTTGCAAAATCTTGGTCTTCTTGCTGGGTTCACTGGCCATACTGTATGGGGTGTTGTGAAGTTCCTTGGACATCACATAGAGGAACTTGGCCTGATCTTCATTTCCATAGTTGTAAGAGGAGCCAATGCTAACCAGTTGTTCAAACTTCCGACTGTCAGACATGGTGGACACCATCTGTGTGAGTTCCTCCTCCTGGCACTGAAGTACGTGGTACACATGCTTCATGGGCACCTGTGATGTTTTGTTCTCTTGTTCTCTAATTTTATCCTTTACAAGATTTATTAATGAGGTGATATTATAAAATTCTGCTTTCTCCAACACTCCTTCCTCTGCAAGATCTTTGCTAATCACCAGCTTGCCATGTCTCAGGTAGTTCAGCACAGGCCCGAAATAGGTGGGGTCTCTGACCATTAAATAGGCAACAGTTTCATCCTTGTCGGGGTTAGCCTGGTACAAGCAGTACAGGAAGTATTTCAGGTCCTGGCACAGCATCTGCTGGGTGGTGAGGAAGTAGGTGCCACCAACGCTGAGCCAGACCCATTTGGACACGCTGCCGGGTGCTGGGCCAGGGTGCTCTGAGTCCTGCACTGCAGCAGCACAGGTCGACCCCACCAGCCCTGCCCCAAGGCTGCACTGGGCAGGTGGCAGTGCTCATAGTAATTCCTTTTTTTCTGAGACAGGGTCTCGCTCTGTTGTCCAGGCTAAAGTGCAGTGGCGG
The DNA here is from genome assembly GCF_002776525.5 of Piliocolobus tephrosceles. NCBI lineage: Eukaryota > Metazoa > Chordata > Mammalia > Primates > Cercopithecidae > Piliocolobus > Piliocolobus tephrosceles. Next base: position 127,507,924 of record NC_045444.1, on the reverse strand, counting down.
GATCATAGCTTACTGCAACCTTGAACTCCTGGGCTCAAGCAATGCTCCTACCTTAGCCTCCCGAGTAGCTAGGACTACAGGTGTGTACCACTATGCTTGGCTGACAATAGTTTCTTAGATATAACATCTAAGACACAAGCAACTAAAGAAAAAACTAGATAAATTAAAACCTTTCATGTTGTAAATGAAGGCCACCATCAAGAAAGTGAAAGGACAACCCACACAATGGGAGAAAATATTTGCAAATCATAGTCTGATAAAGGTCTATAGCATTCAGAATATAAAGAACTCTTAAAACTCAACAGCTTGTCTTTTACTTTTGGGTTTTAAGAGTTCCTAACAAATTCTGAATAAAATAAAAGGTGGGCAAAGGATCTGAACAGACATTTCTCCAAAAAAGGCCTACAAATGGCCCATAAGCACATGAAAAGGTGCTCAATATCATTAGCCATCAGGGAAATACAAATTGTAACCACACAAGACAGCATTACACACTCACTAAAATGGCTAGAACAAAAAAGTGACACATGATGTGCAGAAACTAGAAGTCTCATACAAGTTGGTGGGAATGAAAAATGGTTCAGTCACTTTGGAAAACAGTTTGGCAGCTCCTCAAAATGTTAAACATGGAATTACCATATGACCCTGCGTATGGTATATACTCAAAACTGAAAACATAAGTCCACACAAAACTTGTACATGAATGTCCACAGCAGCACTATTCATAACAGCCAAGAAGTGGAAATAACCCAGTGTCCATCAGATGAGTGGAGAGACACGTGATACATGCATGATGGAATATGATTCAGCCACAAAAAGGAACATAAGGCTGGGCACGGTGGCTCAAGCCTGTAATCCCAGCACTTTGGGAGGCCAAGGCAGGTGGATCACAAGGTCAAGAGCTTGAGACCATCCTGGACAACATGGTGAAATCCTGTCTCTACTAAAAACACAAAAATTAGCTGGGCGTAGTGGTATGTGCCTGCAGTCCCAGCTACTTGGGAGGCTGAGGCAGGAGAATCACTTGAACCTGGGAGGTGGAGGCTGCAGCGAGCCAAGATTGCGCCACTGCACCCCAGCCTGGTGATAGAGAGAGACTGTCTCAAATTAAAAAAAAAAAAAAAAAGAAAAAGGAACATGAATGAACCTTGAAAAGATTATTCTGAGTGAAAGAAGACAGTTACAAGAGGCCACATTAATGTATGATACCATTTCTATGAAATGCCCAGACAGGTTAACTCCTTAGAGACAGAAAGCAGATCAGTGGTTGCCAGGGGTTAGGGAGCAGAACGAGGTCCCCACAGAACAGCATCCCCACCCAGACAGGATTACCTCAGAACAGAGTCCCCTGAGAACAGGGTCCCCTTCAAAATAGCGATGGGAAGTGACGGTTAATCAGTGTGGGGGTTTCACTTTGGGGTGATGAAAATGTTCTGAATTAGATATTGATGGCTGCATAACCTTGTGAAGATACTAAAACCCACTCAATTATACATTTTTTGTATGTGTGTATGTATGTATATATGTATGTATTTTATTTTATTTTGAGACAGAGTTTCGCTCTTGTTACCCAGGCTAGAGTGCAATGGTGTGATCTTGGCTCACTGCAACCTCCACCTCCTGGGTTCAAGTGATTCTCCTACCTCAGCCTCCTGAGTAGCTGAGATTACAGGCATGCGCCACCACGCCCTGCTAATTTTTTGTATTTTTCGTAGAGACAGGGTTTCTCCATGTTGGTCAGGCTGGTCTTGAACTCCCGATCTCAGGTGATCCGCCTGCCTTGGCCTCCCAAAGTGCTGGGATTACAGGCGTGAGCCACTGTGCCTGGCCGTATTTACCTATTTTTAACGGAGACAGGGTCTTGCTCTGTTGTCAGGCTGGAGTGCAGTGGTGTGATCAGGGCTTACTCCAGCCTCCACCTCCTTGGCTCACGCAATCCTCCCATCTCAGTCTCCTGAGTAGCTGGGACCACAGGTGTGTGCCACCACACCCGGCAATTCTTTTTTTTTTTAATTCTCATAGAAACAGGGTTTCCCCGTGTTGCTCAGTCTGGTCTTGAACTCCTGGGCTCAAGCAATCCTCCCACCTCAGCCTCCCAGTGTTGGGATTACAGGCATGAGCCACCGTACCTGGCCAAAATTATACATTTTAAAAGGGTGACTTTCGGCCGGGCGCGGTGGCTCAAGCCTGTAATCCCAGCACTTTGGGAGGCCGAGACAGGCGGATTACGAGGTCAGGAGATGGAGACCATCCTGGCTAACCCGGTGAAACCCTGTCTCTACTAAAAAAATACAAAAACTAGCCGGGTGAGGTGGCGGGTGCCTGTAGGCCTAGCTACACAGGAGGCTGAGGCAGGAGAATGGCCTAAACCCGGGAGGCGGAGCTTGCAGTGAGCTGAGATCTGGCCACTGCACTCCAGCCTGGGCGACAGAGCGAGACTCCGTCTCAAAAAAAAAAAAAAAAAAGGGGGGTGACTTTCGTGGTATGTAAATTATATCTCAATTAAAAAAAACAAAGTAGCTCAAAAAACATTCCCAGAGTAAGGTCACTCACCCTGCCAGGAGCAATGAGGTTCTCTACGCCCACCAGGTCCCGCTGCAGCTCTGTCAGCTTCTGCAGGTTCTCCAGCCGGATGAGAATGTGCTGTAGTGTGGTAGTCACCTCTGTGATGGCCTTCAGGGCATCTATGTGGAGAGACCCCTCAGTATAGGTGTAAGGCAGTGGTGTGCACAGCACCCTCCACCCACCACCTTGTGACAGAAACCAGCATTCTAAAAGGCAGTTCTTTTTTTTTTTGAGACGGAGTCTCGCTCTGTCGCTCAGGCTGGAGTGCAATGGCCGGATCTCAGCTCACTGCAAGCTCCGCCTCCCGGGTTTACGCCATTCTCCCACCTCAGCCTCCCGAGTAGCTGGGACTACAGGCGCCCGCCACCTCGCCCGGCTAGATTTTTGTATTTTTTTAGTAGAGACGGGGTTTCACCGTGTTAGCCAGGATGGTCTCGATCTCCTGACCTCGTGATCCGCCCGTCTCGGCCTCCCAAAGTGCTGGGATTATAGGCTTGAGCCACCGCGCCCAGCCTAAAAGGCAGTTCTAATTAGAGGTACATCCTACTTGACTCCTTACAGCAGCGGTCCCCAGCCTTTTTGGTACCAGGAATGGGTTTCATGGAAGACAATTTTTCCACAGACCAGGGGTGGTGGGAATGGTTTGGGGATGAAACTGTTCCAACTCAGATCATCAGGCATTTGTTAGATTCTCATAAGGAGCACACAAACTAGATCCCCCAAACGCGCAGTTCACAATAGGGTTTGTGCTCCCATGAGAATCTAATGTTGCTGATCTGACAGGAGGAGGAGCTCAGGTGATAATGCAAACAATGGGGAGTGGCTGTAAATAAAGAGAAGCTTCACTTGCTGGTCACTCACCTCCTGGTGTGTGGCCTGGTTCCTAACAAGCTGTGGACTGGACTGGTACTAGTCCATGGCCAGGGGTGCTGGGGATCCCTGCCTTGTAGGACTTTTAAGGACTGCTGCCTACTATGTGCAGCCACCAGGTGCCTGCTCCTGCAGATACCCCTGAGGACTTCAGGTTGTTCAACCCAAACTGTTGGCCAGCCCATATTCTGGTTTGGCAAAAATGATAGGCTTTGTAAATAATGATTTAATGTTATGGGTAAGGCAGTATTTGCTCTTAAAGGAAAATGATTTATTGTACTTTAAAGGCTAAATGATTTGCATCTTCAAAGCAATTGTAATTTTCTCTGTTAACTAGGAACGGATGCTAATCTTATAGTTCAAGCAAAGGTAAGAGAAAGTTTATAATCTGGACAGGAAACTTAAAACACAAAGTTATACCAAGAGTAGTCTGCCCAGCTCTGAGGCCCATGCTGAGAGTGGTGGCGTAGTGTAGCTGAGCCTGCTCCCACCTCTGACGATGCCTGGAGCACAGGGTCTGCTTCCTCCTTGCTGGAATCACTCATGGGGACCACCTTCCCCCTTCTTTCTTTTTATTAATTAATTAATTAATTAATTAATTATTATTATTTTTTGAGACAAGGTCTGTCTCCCAGGCTGGAGTGCAGTGGCACACTTTTGGCTCACTGAAACCTCCGCCTCTCAAGTTCAAGCAATTCTTGTGCCTCAGCCTCCCAAGGAGCTGGGACTACAGATGCCCACCACAACTCCTGGCTAATTTTTTGTATTTTTAGTAGAGACAGGGTTTCACCATGTTGGTCAGGCTCTTCTCCCACTCCTGACATCAGATGATCTACTCACCTTGGCCTCCTAAAATGCTGGGATTACAGGCGTGACCCACCATGCCCGGCCACCTTCTCCCTTGTTTCTATCATGACTCCCTCTTACTTCCTGGCCACAAAGCTTCTCCATGACAAGGTCCACACCCCTGACCCAGTACTGCCCAGTGCTCAGCTCTAGCCCTGGGAAGATTTGTTAGCATGAAGTCACCTGACTGTTCCAGCTCTATCCTTTCCAGTGGGGGTGACAGCAGTCCCTTACAGTTTTCAGAGGATAAAGTCAGAAAAGAATGAAGTATGTGAAGAGATCATCATTGACAAACAAAATTGACTGACAAAATTCACTTTCCGTCAAAGACACCTGCATGACACTGAAAACAAGGAAGAACTTCAGTGAATCCAGCATAGGTCTTGGCAGCTACCAATGCTATTGCTCTGTGCAGATTTCTAAGTTCCTGACCCAACCCCTGGCTCTCCCAGGCTAGCCATCCCTCAAGCACTTGGGTCTGAGCCCCTCCTTCCAGACACCATGTCAGGCAGAGACTCATCATGCCATGCCCATTCATTGCATGGCTGCTTGAGTCCACTCAAACAAGCACCAGTGCCACCCTGCCCTCAAATGCTGACTCCACAGAGTGCAGGGCTGGGAGCCTGACTGCCACATGGCCGCTGTGCTGCACCTCGGTAGGTACTGGCAGCTGCTCAGGACACATTTTGGACCTGATGGCATGATAATGATCCTACACATCACCTGATCTGCCTTGATATTCTCCACAGAACCCGCAGAACAGGGTCTCCACAGAGCAGTGTCCACTGCAAAACAGGGTCCCCTCAGAAAAGGGTCCCCCTCAGAACAGGGACCCCATAGAATAGCATCCCCCACAGAACAGGGTCCCCTCAGAAGAGGGTCCCTTCAGAACAGTATCTCACTCAGAAAAGGGTCCCCTCAGAACAGGGTCACTATAGAGCAGTGTCACCATCAGAAAAGGGTCCTCACAGAACAGAATCCACATAGCACAGGATGCCCACTGAACAGAATCCCCCGTAGAACAGGGTCCCCTCAGAAAAAAGGTCCTCACAGAACAGGATCCCCACAGAACAGCATCCACCTCAGAATAGGGTCCCCAGAGAATATAAAGCCCTCAGAACAGGGTCCCCTCAGAACTGCATCACCCTCAGAACAGAGGCCACATAGAGCAGCATCCCCCTGAGAACAGGGTCCCCACAGAAAAGGATCCCTTCAGAACAGGGTCCCCACAGAATAGCATCCCCCTCAGAATAGGGTCCCCTCACAACAGCATCCCCCTCAAAACAGGGTCCCCTCAGAACAGGATCCCTCTCAGTACAGGGTCCTCACAGAACAGCATCCCATTCAGAATAGGGTCCCCTCAGAACAGCATCCCCATAGAAGAAGTTCCCCACAGAACAGGGTCCCCACAGAACAGAATCCTCCTCAGAACAGAGTCCTGACAGAACAGAATACCCCACAGAACAGGGTCCCCTCTGAACAGAATCCCCCTGAGAACAGGGTCCCCACAGAACAGAATCTCCCTCAGAACACGTTCCCCTCAGAACAGCATCCTCCTCAGAACAGGGTCCACTCAGAACCGTGTCCCCCTCAAAACAGGATCCATCAGATAAGGGTCTCCCTCAGAACAGAATCCCCACAGAACAGGATCCCCTCAAAATGGCATCCCCCTCGGAACATGGTCTTCTCAGAACAGTGTCCCCGCAGAACAGGGTTCCCCTCAAAACAGCATCCCCCTCACAACAGGATCCCTTCAGAACAGGATCACCACAGAACATAATCCCCTCAGAACAGGGTCCCTGCAGAAGAGGTTCCCTACAGAACACAGTCCCCTCAGAACAGGGTCCCCACAGAACAGCATCCCTCTCAGAACAGGATCTCCCCAAGAACAACGTCCCCTCAGAAAACAGTCCCCTCAAAACAGCACTACCCTCAGAATAGGGCCTCCACGGAACAGAATCCCCACAGAACAGGGGCACCTCAGAACAGGATACCTTCAGAACAGGGTTCCCTCAGAACAGAGTCCCCACAGAACATGGTCCTGTCAGAACAGGATCTCGACAGAACAGGTTCCCTTCAGAACAGCATCCTCACAGAACAAGGTGCCCCACAGAACAGGGTTACCTTAGAACAGCAACCCCGGCCGGGCGCGGTGGCTCAAGCCTGTAATCCCAGCACTTTGGGAGGCTGAGGCGGGCGGATCATGAGGTCAGGAGATCGAGACCACCCTGGCTAACATGGTAAAACCCCGTCTCTATTAAAAATACAAAAAAATTAGCCGGGCGAGGTGGCGGCACCTGTAGTCCCAGCTACTCAGGAGGCTGAGGCAGGAGAATGGCGTAAACCCGGGAGGCGGAGCTTGCAGTGAGCTGAGATCCGGCCACTGCACTCCAGCCTGGGCGACAGAGCGAGACTCCGTCTCAAAAAACAAAACAAAACATAACAAAAAAATCAGCAACCCCCTCAGAACAGGGGAACAGGGTCCCCACAGAACAGGGTCCTCACAGAATCAAATCCTCCCTCAGAACAGGGTTTCTACAGAACAGGATCCCCACAAAACAGGGTCCCCTCAGAACAGCATCCCCTCACAACACCATCCCCCTCAGAACAGTATCCCCCACAGAACAGGGTCCCCTCGGAATGGCATCCCGCTCGGAACAGGGTCCCTTAAGAACAGTATCCCTTTATAACAGGGTCCCCTCAGAAAAGCATCCCCCTCAGAACAGGACCCCCCTCAGAACAGAGACCCCTCAGAACAGAATCCTCCTCAGAACAGGGTCTCTTCAGAACAGGGTCCTTGTCAGAGCAGAATCCCCCACAGAACAGGGTCCCCTTCAGAACAGCATCCTCCTCAGAACACGTGCCCCCATGACACTATTCCCCCCTTAGAACAAGATCCTCTCAGGGCAGTGTTCCCCTCAGAATAACATTCCCCTCACATAAGAGTCCCATCAGGGTAGTGAGCACCCAGAACAGGGTTCCCCTCTGAATAGGGTCTCCTCAAAACAAGGTCGTCTCAGAGCATCCCCTGTGAACAGCGTCTCTTCAGAACAGGGTCCCCTGAGAGCAGCATCCACCTGAGAGCAGAGTCCCCACAGAGCAGTATCCTCCTAAGAACAGGATCCCCACAGAATAGAGTCTCCTCAGAGTATGGACTCCTCAGAGCAGGGTCCCCCTCAGTCCAAGATCCCCTCAGAGCACATCCCCATGAGAACAGGACCCCCAGAGAGCAGTGTCTCCCTCATAACTGAGTCCCCTCGGAAAAGGGTCTCCCTCAGAACAGTGTTCCCCTCAAAAAAGGGTCCCCCTCAGAAGAAGGTTCTCTTAGAGTAGTGTTTCCCTCAAAACAGAGTCCCCCCTCAGAACACTGTCCCCTTCAGAACAGAGTCCACCTCCAACCATGGTCCCCTTAGAACAGAATCTCCTCAGAGCAGTGTCCTCCTTAGAACTGGGTCCCCTCAGAACTGGGTTCCCCTCAGTCCAAGATCCCTTCAGAACACATCCCCATCAGAACAGAACCCCCTGAGAGCCACATCCCCTTGTAACTGAGTACCTCAGAAAAGGGTCCCCCTCAGAACAGGTTCCCCCACAGCAGCAGGCAGTGCAGGTGCGTGATAGAACAAATCAACAACATACACTTAACATCCAGCACCCTTGGAAACTCTCATCAAAATGAAGGATAAATAAAATTGCAAGGCTGGCTTCTGTCAGCCCCAGCAAATGTACTCCCTTTTGCCCAAGAGAGTTCTATTCAAGTTCTCAGGAAGACCAAGAGGCTGGTAACATTTGTACACCAAAGGCCATTTTGAAGAAGGCCCTTCTTGACAAGCATTCTTGTGTCCCACATTTGGGGAGTGGGGTCATGGAGGAAAAGGAGCCTGCCATAGTGTCAGCCGAGAATGTTTCATCAACTGGGTCTCACTGCTCTCCAGAGATGGCTGAGGTCTGAAGCAAACCTAGGGAGGCTGATGGTTATCAATGTTCTCAAAGCACTTTCACAAACACAGCTTCACAGAGGTTTTGCACCAGTCTATAAATTTTACTGATGAGGAACCTGTCATGTTATGAGGTACAGGAATCCCTCCAAAATCCTATGTCCCTCAAGCACATGGTAGACGTGGCCAGAACCTGGGCCCCAGTCTTCTCCATGGCATGTCTTCGCTGGTCGCCCGGGGTCCAGGCCACCCTCTGCTCCAGCACTCTGCCTACCTAACTACTGTGGTATAATGACTGACAACGAGAAACATTTTAAATATGGTGTGGTTATTTCATGCTTTCCTTAAAATGTTTGAAAATGTTTTCTATAATTTTGTCCTTCTTTTTAGCAAACATGAAACATTTTCTTTTAGAATGAAAAGAAAGAGAATCATCAACACTGTATGATCCATTCTATTTCTTGCTAATTAGAAAGCATCCTTATTTATATCCATTCATGGCTATGGGAAACCAGCTAGAGGAAATGCTAAGTATTTTTTCATCTATTTTTAATGACAATGATAAAATTTACTTGTAAAAACACCCTGATGTGGTGGCTCACACCTGTAATCCCAGCACTTTCAGAGGCTGAGGCAAGTGGATTACGAGGTCAGGAGTTCAAGACCAGCCTGGCCAACATGGTGAAACCCTGTTTCTACTAAAAACATAAAAATTAGCTTGGTGTGGTGGCGGGCGCCTATAATCCTGGCTACTCGGGTGGCTGAGGCAGGAGAATCACTTGAACCC
>NC_045444.1:127432213-127498821 GCF_002776525.5 Piliocolobus tephrosceles | reverse complement strand
GGGCAGATCACAAGGTCAGGAGATCAAGACCATCCTGGCTAACACAGTGAAACCCCGTCTCTACTAAAAATGCAAAAAAAATTAGCCTGGCGTGGTGGCGGGCACCTGTAGTCCCAGTTACTGGAGAGGCTGAGGCAGGAGAATGGTGTGAACCCAGGAGGCGGAGCTTGCAGTGAGCCAAGATCGCGCCACTGGGCGACAGAGGGAGACTCCATCTCAAAAAACAAAAAACAAAAAAATATAAACAAAAACAAAAAACATCCTGATGAGCATAAAGTTCCCATCAGACCACATCCCCATCAGCATAGGTCCCCATTAGAGCAGTGTCCCCCTCATGACTGAGTCACCTCAGAAAAGGGGATTAAATTTACAATAAAATTAGAAATCATATTTTTAGATTAAAAAGATTAGAGTTTACTCTTTTGTCCCTTTTAAACATCAAAAATTACAAAGGCTGTCTATGTTAAAAACTTCTAACAGGTCACCTTGGCCCAATCTTTTGTATGTTTTAGAGCCATGGCCTCCAGGACAGAAACATCCACAGGCAGCAGGTTGCTCTGGGTGTTGCACCCCATTCCCCAGTGTACTTATGGGGGCTTTGCGGTCCCCAGCAGAAGCATGCCCTGTGACCCCTGCAGGGCAATCAGAGTCATTCCCTACACTGCTCAGAAGTGGAGATGGGCAGGGCCTTGCCTGCGGATGGAGGAGCAGAATAGGCAGAGACCTGGTGTAGCGTGGGACCTGCCCTCTGCCAGCAGCCAGAGGAGACGGGAGGCAAGGCCAGGGCCAGTGCTGACCACTGTGGTCCAGGCCCTAATGGGGTGGACTCCTGCGCTTCCCAGTGAAGGAAGTCTTCAGGTCTAGCAAAGCCGCCCCTGCCTCCCAGCCACTGATCTGATCCTCGAGATGCAGGGCCGCACCCACACTCACCATGGCAGTCGGCATAGTCATGGTGACCGGGAGTGTAGTGTCCACACAGGCGTCGCAGCAGCAGGCGGTAGTGCAGCAGCCGCTGGATGGGCTTCAGCAGGAACGTGTTGAGAGGCAAGTAGCAGACCTTCTGCAGCTCGAACTCCTTATACACCGCCTCCAACTTCTTAAAGCGTTTGGTAGCCTTTTCCAGTTCTGTTAGGACCTCGTCATGTCTTTGGAAGTAGCTGGTAAACTCCTGTGGAGGCGCAAGAGGCCTTTAGGTGAGATGTAGGGGTCCAGGGGGAGACTGGCCTGTTTTCCTTGATGGCAGGTGCCGGCTGGAAATCCCCACAGGGCAAACTGACCGGTGGCCCAGCGTGCGCCAGTGGGGGCTTTGTAGCCTCCACGGAATGCATCTCAACCCGTCTCAGATGCCATGTGACCTGTACCTCATTCCAACTAGAGTCACTGCTATGTGCATCACTAACTGGCCTCATATTACATGCACTGAGTGGATCAGGGCTGTCTCCTCACTGGACAGAGGAAGAACTGAGGATGGGAGGGCTGTAGTTGGCTATGTGGGACACAATGAGGGCCCTGTCCTGGGGAGGGGAGACTCTGTCCTGAGAATGATGTTCTGGGGAAGACTCTGTTCTGTGGGGAACCCTGCTCTGAGGGAGGCCCTGTTCTGAAGAGGATGCTGTTCTCGGGGGACCCATTCTGAGGAGGACAATGTTCTGGGGGAGAATCCTGCCCTGAGGTGAACACTGTTCTGGGGGAGTCCTGTCCTGATGGAAATGGGGATACTGTTCTCAAGGGAATGCTCATCAGTGGAGAAAAAGGTTCTGAAGAGAATGATGTTCTGGGGCTGGTAAGGGCCGTGATCTAAGGCAGACCATGTTTTAAGGTGGAGCCTGTTTTGGGGGTAGTTCTGACTGGAGGGAGACCATGTTCTGGGGGACCCTGTTGTGAGGGGTATGCTGCTTCCAGGGGCATCCTATTCTTGGAGAGCCCTTATTGAGGGGAATGTGGTGAGGAGGGAACTTGTTCTGGGGAATCAGTGTCCTGATGGGGCCCTGGACACTGCCCTGAGCCAGACTCTTTTCTGAGGGAAACAAGATTCTGAGGAAGACCCCATCCAGAGCAGGACCCTGCCCTGAGTAGGATCCTGTTCTGAGGAAGATGCAGTTCTGAGGAGCCCCTGTTCAGAGGGTGATGCTGTTCTGGGGGAACCTTGTTCTAATGGGAATGATGCTCAAAGGGGACCCTGTTCTGAGGGGGCTGCTGCTCTGAGAAGGACTCTGTTTTGAGGGAACTTTACTCTGAGGGAACCCTCTTCTGAGAGCCTCAGGGGGATGCTATTCTGAGAAGACCCTGTTCTGAGAGGGCCCTGCTCTGGGGAAACCCTGCTCTGGGGGCACCCTGCTTTGAGTAGGATCCTGTTCTGAGATGGACCCTGTTCTGAGGAGATCCTTTTCTGAGGGGGCCCCTGTTTTGGGGGGGTCCCCTGCTCTGAGGGGATGCTGTTCTGAGGATACCCTGCCCTGAGGGGGCCCCTGCTCTGAGGGGGCCCCTGTTTTGAGAAGACTCCACTCTGAGGGGGCCCCTGGTCTGAGGGGACCCCACTCTGTGGATCCCCTGTTCTGAGGGGACCCTGTTCTGTGAAACCCCTTTTCTGAGGGGACCCTGCTCTGAGGGGGTCCCTGTTCTGAGGAGACCCTGCTCTTAGGGGGACCTTGATCTGGGGGACCCTGCTCTGAGGGGACCCTGTTTTGAGCAGACCCCACTCTGAGGGTGACCCTGCTCTAAGGAAACCTTGTTTTGAGGAGACCCTGCTCTGAGGGGGACCCTGGTCTGGGGGGATCCTGTTCTGAGGAGACTGCTCTGAGGGGGACCTTGGTCTGGGGGGACCCTGCTTTGAGGGGACCCTTCTCTGAGGGGATCCTGTTCTGAGGGGCCCCTACTCTGAAGGGGATCCTGTTCTGAGGGGACCCTTTTCTGACAGGATGCTGTTCTGAGGGGCCTCAGCTTCGGGACCGAGGTTTTCTCCCATTAACAGCACTCGGGTAGGCAGCAGTCACCATGCAGCCTACCTTTAACTGGAGCATGTTCCTGAGCAGGATGTCCCCGATTCGTTGATGGCCGCCTTTTGTGTGGGCTTTGGAGGGCCCTTCCCTGAGTAAAAAGAAACAAAGTCATTCTAAACATGGTGAAAGCTTACAGAAGGCACTGTAATCTGATGCAGGGTGACAGCTGCCCTGGTTCCAGCTGCAAGAAGGTTGTGAAGCTCTGAGGTGGAAGAGGCCGCAGGGCAGGGCCTGCCCTGGATGGAAGCTACTATTAGGTGTCTGGCCATTCTCTAAAATAGATGGTAACCAGGCAAAAAGGGATCTTCTATTTTTAACTTGCTCCTTGCACTCTCTTTTCTGGAAGAGGGTGAATAAAGGGTATTATTATATCTCTACCTCTCCGCAGGCTCCTAAAAATACACTCCAGTGAAAAAATGGCTCTTCTGAATTAGTTTCTGAAGCTGGGAAGCTCCTAAGAGCTGTGATGATGAGTTGGTGTGGGAGTCTCCTGTGTGGGGGTCCAAGACCTAGGGGCCGAAGGGGTGTTACCAGAGTGCCAGCCTCTGCTCCACCTCGCGCAGGAAGCCTCTGTGGAACTCATAGATGGGATCGATGTTGGAGAAGAGCAGTGTCATCAGAGTCGCAGGCATGGCGTCCTCCTTCACCACTGCGCTGCGGAACCACTGTGGGAAGAGTGCGGTGTCATGGGAGGCATGGTTCTTGTTGGGGACTGAGAAACTGTGCCCTTGAGGGCCTGTAGCCATAGGACACCCAGCAATGACCCTCCACTCACCGGCTACAAAGAGGGTTCAGATCAGCCCTACAACTATCCTCTTTGTTGATCAAATATAATGAAACTATCCTACATCAAAAGTTTCAAATGGACACTTTGCAGCTTTATAGCTTCACAAAAACTTGGATCCAGGCCGGGCGCGGTGGCTCAAGCCTGTAATCCCAGCACTTTGGGAGGCCGAGACGGGCGGATCACGAGGTCAGGAGATTGAGACCATCCTGGCTAACACGGTGAAACCCCGTCTCTACTAAAAAATACAAAAAACTAGCTGGGCGAGGTGGCGGGCACCTGTGGTCCCAGCTGCTCGGGAGGCTGAGGCAGGAGAATGGCGTAAACCCGGGAGGAGGAGCTTGCAGTGAGCTAAGATCTGGCCACTGCACTCCAGCCTGGGCGACAGAGCGGGACTCCGTCTCAAAAAAAAAAAAAACAAAAACTTGGATCTAATGTTCTGACTGGACTTAGAATAAATGTTTTAAGGCAGATATATTTAACAAAAATATATACATCCCAAGTCTCATGATTATCAAGAGATATTTCTTGGCTGGGCGCAGTGGCTCACGCCTGTAATCCCAGTACTTTGGGCAGATCATTGAGGTCAGGAGTTTGGGACCAGCCTGGCCAACATGGTGAAACCCCACTTCTACTAAATAAACAAAATTAGCTGGGTGTGGTGGTGGGCACCTATAATCCCAGCTACTAGGGAGGCTGAGGCAGAAGAATCACTTGAATCCAAGAGGCGGAGGTTGCAGTGAGCTGAGATCACGCCACTGCACTCCAGCCTAGGTGACAGAATGAGGCTCCATCTCAAAAAAAAAAACAAACAAAAAAAAGATTTCTCTGTGTTCAGATGAGAGATTTATTTTTTAAAAAAAGTAATCAAGGACTTTCGTACCACGGTAATAACTTCTAAATCCTTCAGGTATGTTCGTTCTGTAGCGAGAATCTCCTTGACTATGAAGTAGGCCTCGTCTGCAGGCATGTGCTGAAAGAAGCAGAGAGCTGTAAGGGTGCATCCATGGGACATGGGACCCTCCCATGTTCAGGCAGCCTGAAGTTTGTAATGTTTGCTTTCTTCTGCTCAAGTTAATATTGTCATGGGGTTTTCATCTTCAACTTCTGAAGGGATTTATCCCTGAGTAAAAACATAATCCTGTTATTCTTTTGGAGAAAAGAATTGCTGTTCAAATATCACCATATGTAAACAGGGCTGAAATTTATTATTGGTTTTGTGATAAAATCATTTTTTATATATCACTGCCAGTGGCACAGCTGGTCAGCAGACACAGGTCCATGAGTGTGTGTGTGCTTATAAATTATTAAACCTAACCCATACAAAAGTCATTAAAAAGAGCAAACAGTGTGCATTCTAAGTGTGCCTGTGTCAGAGCGCCAGGCTTGCCGGTGCCCTTCCTGATGCAGATGTGGACCATACCCCAGGCCGTTTTCTGTGCCCTGCTGGAGATAGCCCAGCCCCGAGCACTCCTATAGCCGGCAGGGCTATCTTTGCCCAAGGTGCTGGTGCCAAGCAGGCAAGCTGGCTGTGGGGGACCCTCTACACCTCACCCAACACAGTGTTCCTGGCAAAGCACATGCCTCATGATGGCCTCGGCAGGCACTGGGTCCTGTCCCTGAAGGGCCTCTCCCCACCCTGAACCCTCCAAGAGCCACCCTCTGTTGAGGTGCAACTTAACAGCCTCTTCTCCGTCCTTTCCCACTGCCCAGAAACCATGATCCTGCTCTACCCTGGCAGCTTGCCTGCCCCACCACCAGACTGTGGCCAGCTTCAGGGCAGGTGGGCCGTGCAAATATCCATGGAGCAGGTGTCAGCTCCGAACAGGGGCCTGGACACTGCCCCCTGCCCCTGTGAGGGTGTCCTACCAGGAGAAGACAGGCAAGAAGCAACACACACAGTCACACATCGCAGCACAGAGGGCTGTACAAGACACAACGCAGAGCAGAGGAGGGGCTGGAGGCTGGGGGATGCGGCACGCAGCCTCACTCAGAGCGGGCAGGTCAGCCCGTGGGGCAGGTCAGAGGTCAAGCGGCTGGAGCAAGGTGGGGAGGTAAAAGGGAATAGACAGGCTACTGGTGGGGAAGGCAGGCCATGTGGGCCTTCTGGACCCTTTGGGGTCTACCTGAATGTGCTGTGATGCACTTGGCCCCAGGATGAGAGCAGATCAGGAGGGCAGAGAGGCTCCCAGTGGACCTCGGCACGAGCTGGTGAGACAGCCCTGGCTGGGGGCTCAGAGGGGTGAGGGGTGAGATCCTGGACACATTCTGAAGGTTGAGCCAACCTGATTCCAGTGTGGAGTTAAGGTGTGAGGGTTGGAGGCAGGAGGGGTGACTGCCGCAGCTTTTGGCCTAAGCCAAGGGAAAGACCAGCTGCCATGACTGGAGGTTTGGGAGGAATATCAGGAGCTGGGTTTGCAAGTGAGCAAGCAGCTGAGGTGGCAGGTGGAGTCATGTCTTCTTCCCTGTGCTGCTGTGAAGTTCAGCACAGCCTGCAGGCTTGTCCACCCCTCGTGGATGAGAGGACAGAGGCACATTTATCCTGTGAGTCCTGAGCCCATGGATATAGCCAGCTGAAGGGACCGCCCGCCAAGATGCTGCTGCCTGGAGCCCTCCAGTGCCCAGGTGCTGTGCCTCCCCCGCCAGAGTCCTGCACACGTCCACTGCTGTTCTCTCAGCTCTTCCCCATGGCTGGCAGCCTGCCTGGCTCCCACAGCCCTGCCACTGTCTACCAGCTCAGTCCCCACCTCTTGGTGCAATGGTCTCCTCAGAAGCTGAACCACCTTTCCAGCCTTTAGGCTTTTTCAATTTTTTCTTTTTGAGTTTCATGATATTAAAAATGACTTTTTTGGCAGGGCGCAGTGGCTCATGCCTGTAATCCCAGCACTTTGGGAGGCCGAGGTGGGCGGATCACGAGGTCAGGAGATCGAGACCATCCTGGCTAACATGGTGAAACCCCGTCTCTACTAAAAATACAAAAAATTAGCTGGGCGTGGTGGCGGGCGCCTGTAGTCCCAGCTACTCGGGAGGCTGAGGCAGGAGAATGGCGTGAACCTGGGAGGCGGAGCTTGCAGTGAGCTGAGATCCAGCCACTGCACTCCAGCCTGGGCGACAGAGCGAGACTCCGTCTCAAAAAAAAAAAAAGAGAGAAAGAAGTCCTTTCTCCACCTGAGCTTGACATGCCCAGTGAATTCTCTGGGGTCAGAGCTGGTCCCGCCCCCAGAGGCCCATGTTTATGGTCTGCGAGGCCCCAGCCTTCCCCACACAGCTGAGGGACAGGGATGTTGCATGTTAATGCCCCACAAACTGTTGGCCTTGGGCCCTGGGGGGAGAGTCTGGTCTAGGGAGGACGACTTCCTAGCCACAGTCACCTTGGCATGGAGTCCAAAAGCAATGTCCTAACTCTGAATGTTGCTCTGTAGGAACAGGATGCTCGAGTCCCGGAGCAGCTCCACTGCTCCAGGGGCGAGGCTCACAGAGACACAGACACCATCAGAGAGCCACAGCAGTCGCTGATGAGACTGCT
This sequence comes from Piliocolobus tephrosceles, assembly GCF_002776525.5. NCBI lineage: Eukaryota > Metazoa > Chordata > Mammalia > Primates > Cercopithecidae > Piliocolobus > Piliocolobus tephrosceles. The sequence goes on along the minus strand of NC_045444.1, from coordinate 127,491,512 downwards.
CATCACAGGTGCTACCAGTGGGTCACAGGGGAGTCAGGGGAGCAGAGTGGCCAAGGGAAGGGCCGTCCATGCCACCCCTGCCCCCGCCCCCACCTCATCAGCCCAAGGAATACCGTAAGGAGACTCTCAGGGACAGAAAACACAGCAGCTGCCACCCTGTCCCCAGCTCCAGATCAATGTCCAGCTGAGGCCCCAGTAAGCTGGGCTACAGGCCAGAGATGTGAGGGCGGCCAGGGACAGCTCCAGAGGAGCGTGCAATTCCTGTGAACTTCGCCACCTGTCCCCACAGGAAGGGTCTGTGTGCCCATGCAGAGCATGGAAGAGGCTTCTGCCACCTTTGGCCTTCCTACCTTTCAACTATGGCTGATCCTCACAAATCTCTATTAAAAAGGCAATAAATGGTGCATCAAGTGGGAGACACTGGGGAGGAGGGCACAAGCTGGCGTGGGTGGGCTGGAGGGGGGGAAGTTCTTTGCCCCTCCCGGCACAACCAAGCAACTGGGTGCAAGTGCAAAAGCTTGACGGGCGGCCTCAATGGCAGCACGGGGTTCTCAGACCCGTGTCACCCTGGTTCCCCCAGGAGAGTGGTCTGCCAGGCTCTGCCAGCAGAGCCGTCAGTGAATCTGGGGCCGGGGTCTCCCCAGAACCTGTTGCAGCCCAGCTGGAGACACTGGTTCATGAGGTCAGCACAGAGGGGTCCTCTGGTGGAAACCTACCTCCCGGTCAAACCAGCAGCCCCTGCATAGTGATGAAGGGGCCATCCTTGCCATCTCAGAGCCCACCTGTGCTGGGCACTAGCCTTGCTATGTCAGCTCACACACACAGAATTGAAGCAGAGCCCAGAGCCCTCCCTCCAGAGCCCAGGTGTTGAGGAGAGGTAAGGAGACACCACGACAGGGCTGAAGGTGCCAACACGCAGGGGCTGGGCCCAAGGACTGCCGAATCTTTCTCTGCAGTGACCCAGCCACCAACTCCTCAAGGGCATGGCTCTGTGAGGATCCTGAGGTGCCCCCATCCCAAAGGGCCTTGTCATGCTGCTGGCCCCATGCCACGTTGTGACTAACAGGCTTCTTCCAGGGCCACTTGCCACCAGCCCAATTATCCTCAGATGTGACAAGCTGTCACCCTATAGAACCATCTAAAGAATCAACTGATTTTCATAATATAAAAAGTTACAAGTTAAAATTTAGTCTTAGTAACAGACTGCCTGGTAGCCATTTTTGGTTTTTGTACCGAAGAAACAGTGAACTAAAGAGACTGTCATTAGGTTTCCAAAATAAAATAAAAAGACACCTCTTTTGGAAACAGTCTTGCTGCCAGGACCCAGAAGCAGCCTTCACCTTCAGGCCTCATGCAGCAGCATGTTTAATATCCTTTGCTGCCTCCACACCAGGGGGCTCCTTCCATTCCAGTGGGATCCAGGGGGACCCCCAGGGCACAGGGAAGGAAGAGCCTGCCCTGTGCCATCCCACCTGCTGAGAGCCCCAGCATCCCACGGGTAGCCCTGCCATCTGGAAGGCAGGCCTTGGACAGAATATCCTCTGGCCAATTCAGGCCAAAGCAGGAGTGCTGAGGTGTCACAATGACACGCCTCCCCCTGCACCAGCACTGACTCCCTCCCTCCTAGAGGCCCCATGGCCGCTTCCCATCCAGCTGCCACTCAGGGACCCTGTGTCTCCCTTCTCTGTGGACTCCAGGCCCAATATACTCCGCAAACTCCCCGGATCCTGAGTCTTTTCTTTTAGGGCCCATCTGCAAAACTGTAGCTGTAGGCAGACTCCACTGGGCTGGGAGAGTGGAGGCCACCTGAGGCCACAGCCTCCCTCCCCTGGCTGCCCTGTGTCTGCCAGCAGCGAGCTTCTCTGCTGGGTCACTTTCTCCTTGCAGACTCTCAGTTTGTGCCCTTATTCCTATCATCTTCGATAAAAGGAGACCCACAGGGGACACTGCCTCAACTTTGTCATAAACCCTCAGTCCTGCCTGTGGCCCATGTACCCCTCCCCTTGCCACAACAGCAGAGGACTGTCCCCTCCCCACAGGTGGCTCCTCCACTGTCTCCAATGCCTGGCCCAGGACACCTCCTTGTCCACGGGGTCTCCCACCCAAGAGCCTCTCCGGAACCCAAAGGGGTCCCTGGTGGACCCTCCCTTAGCACCCAGATCTTTCCTCCCAGTTACTCAATTGTTAAAGTAGAAGCTTGACCAAGCAAGGAGGGAAGAAAGGAGTAAAGGAGGGAGGAAAGGAGGGAGAAATGAGGAAGGTAGGAAGGAAGGAAGAGTAGGGGAGGCTAGAAGTGCCTACTCAGTCCCAGGATCCAGCCTGACACATGGAGCCTGTGGGTGCCAGGAAACTGTTTGCTAAATGAACAAGGAAACTTGTTTTTGTATGAAGGAACCTGGAGTCCCAGAGATAAGAGTAAAGTCTCAGGAAGGTTTTGCTAGGGAAGGCGGCCCAGCACCTCCTCTGCTCAGCAGGCTGGTAGGGCGGCTCTGAGTGCAGGGCCCTTCCCTGCCCCACCCTGGGGGCCCCACCAGCACCATCCCGAGGAGCAGTGAGCACAGGTCCATCCACCCAGCAACCCTCTGCCAGCTTCTCAGCCTGGAGGGGCCCACCTTGTGTCTCGGCTCCTCGTCGTCCATCCCAGCTCCGCCAGCATCACTGAGGACAGGGCTCAGGAGTGGGGACGAGCCCCGTCCAGCTGGGCCCACAGGCCCCTGAAATGCAGGGCTCAGATTCAGGGGGCTCTTCCGGCTGCAGGGAGAAGGCTGAGGACTCTTCGTGGAAAGGCCTGGAAACGAATGGGGCGGGGGATGGAGCGAGAAATGAGACAGGGCTGAGAGGCTGGCTTAGAGCCACGACCACACTCCTGACCACGCAGCCGCCAGACTCACACAGTGCCAGGCACTTCCTGGAAAATGTGTTTCGGTAGAGCCTCTACTACACACGATACTGAACATGACATACAATGAAAATGAGGGTTGATGGTTCATCTACCCAATTTCAGAAAGCAATCCACAGACAGTGTGGATCCCCCAGGAATCTAGGGGGGCCTGGATACCATCCTTGTGTTTCTAGGGGGCTTCTTTTTCCTCTGCAGAGTATGTAACTATGATAAAATCAAGCACCACAAAGTGTGTAAAGCAAAAGGCACCACCAGGAAGGGGGAACACTTTCTATGTGCATTGCTAGAGGTTAGAGACTTAAGATGTCAAACGAGTGCTAACATCTGAAAAAGCAATGTCTATTTTAAGGCCAAACTTATTATTCATTAAAAAATGGATCATATAAAACTGCTCAATTCATGACACTGTTTTCCAGTTCCATTTTTCATTAATGGGGATTTTATTTTGGTTTTCTAAAATACAGTAATACTTTTCTCCTTAAAACAATGTTTGTTTTTGAATAAATAGGTGCCAAATTTGCAGCCCAATTCTAAAGTGGATGATGAAGTATATTTCATTGTGAATTTTTTTTTTTTTTTGAGACAGAGTCTCGCTCTGTCACTCAGGCTGGAGTGCAGTGATGCGATCTCAGCTCACTGCAAGCTCCGCCTCCTGGGTTCCCGCCATTCTCCTGCCTCAGCCTCCCGAGTAGCTGGGACTACAGGTGCCCGCCACCTCGCCCGGCTAGTTTTTTTTTTTGTATTTTTAGTAGAGACGGGGTTTCACCGTGTTAGCCAGGATGGTCTGGATCTCCTGACCTCGTGATCCGCCCGTCTCGGCCTCCCAAAGTGCTGGGATTACAGGCTTGAGCCACTGCGCCCGGCCATTGTGAATTTTATAATAAAAAAATCCTTTTCTATTTAAAAAAAATTCACAACAGTTAATTCCTAATGTTTTTCTATGGGAAACCAGTAACTATTAAGTGCCAAATTTTAAAGATAACTTTACCTGGCTAACACGGTGAAACCCTGTCTCTACTAAAAATACAAAAAATGAGCTGGGTGTGATGGTGGGTGCCTGTAATCCCAGCTACTCAGGAGGCTGAGGCAGGAGAATGGCATGAACCCGAAACCACCAAAGGCCAGGTGTGGTGGCTCATCCCTGTAATCCCAGCACTTTGGGAGGCCGAGGTGGGCGGATCACCTGATGTCAGGAGTTAGAGACCAGCCTGGCCAACATGGTGAAACCCCATCTCTACTAAAAATATAATACATTAGCCGGGTGTGGTGGCGGGTGCCTGTAGTCCCAGATACTTGGGAGGCTGAGGCAGGAGAATCACTTGAACGGCGGAGGTTGCAGTGAGCTGAGGTGGTGCCATTGCGCTCCAGCCTGGGCAAAAAGAGCGAGACTCCGTCTCAAAACAAACAAACAAACAAAACTATCAAAGATAGACATTTATGTTTCCAAGTGTATAGTATCTGAACACTGAAACCATCATGATTTCTAATGATGATTACTGATTCGGCTTACCAAATGTTGCAACAGAAGTAACTCGATTTGAACCCGATTGCATAAATGCCACACCATGGTGCCTCCTTACTCCACCCACAACTGGTTTTCAAAGCAAGATTCTCTTACACTTGCCTGTAGTGACCAGTTTATAAAACCCAAACTTGGTTCCCTTAACCTAAAACATGTAAGTGTATAGGCAGATTAGTATAGAGCAGCTTCTTGAGAGCAGCCGACATCATGATTCCGTTTGCTGGGCTGGCATAAGCAACTCAACAGGTTAACCCTCCAGTGGGACATGGGGGACGGAGCGGAGGAAGTCCTTCTTTTCACATTGACAAATCAGGAGCCCTGGAAATATCTTGTCTGCTGCTAGGAATTCTACTTATTAGGGTTCTTAAGATGAAATATCAGTGCTCATGATAGCAGAGCTTTCCTCTGGAATTTTTCACAAGATACATTTAAAACACGATGAAACATTCATTGCTACAGAAAACCTAGGTAACATCACTATAGGAAATTATTAACAACCAATTTATTAGAATTTGCTTTTATTACACATTCAAAGAATACTAAGCAACCTGAAAATAGCATGAAATTCCCACTTCCTCCTTGCCTCACATACTGGGCCACACTTGGTCTTCGTCACTTCTGAAGGGCTCAAAGTGGAACTGTGGCTCTGTGCTAGCCCCTGAAGTGTGGATTACTTCTTATGTTGAAAAGAGGCATGTTTCCAAAGATGCGCTGTTTGGGGTTTGTGTTCCAGAATCTTCTTTGTCCTCAATAAGCCAGAATTTCACAAGGAGATATTTTATGTGATGAAAATTCAGAGAAAAGTCTAGAAGCTGCTGCTATCTATTTATTCTTCATAACTGTATTGTTCAGGGTGTAGCAGGAAGATGTTTTCCACTCATTGCTTCTGAAGTTAAAGTCGGCCTTCACTATTCTGCCCTTGTGTCCTTCCGGGGTCCTCAGAGCACCTCACTTGGAGTACAGTCCAACAGCAAGTTACTAGTTGACAGTTTACCAAAAAGTTGCTGCAAAACCTGCCTTTAAGTTGCAGGAGGTAAAACTTGAGGAAATGGCATAATCACGAGATACATCATAACGTGTGCTGCTATGACGCTGTTGGGGTTGCAAACAGGCCATGGCCAGTGTGGGTTAACAGGGCTGTAAATTAGAAAGGGCCACTCCCGGCCGGGCGCGGTGGCTGATGGCTGTAATTTCAGCACTTTGGGAGGCTGAGGTGGGTGGATCACAAGGTCAGGAGTTTGAGACCAGCCTGGCCAGGATGGTGAAACCCTGTCTCTACTGAAAACACAAAAATTAGCCAGATGTGCTGGCACGTGCCTGTAATACCAGCTACTCGGGAGGTTGAGGCAGGAGAATCGCCTGAACCTGGGAGGTGGAGGTTGCAGTGAGCCGAGATCGCGCCACTGCATTCCAGCTTGGGCAACAGAGGAAGACTCCGTCTCAAAAAAACAAAAAAAAAAGGAAAATGCCACTCCCAGTAAACAACCCCTCAATAAATACCTCATAAAGGAAGGACACTCCCCTTTAGGACAGACTGCTCATTTGGAATAAACTATTTTTGGTTCTATGGAGGTTAAAAGTCATCATTTGATAATACTATGAATACTTTTTTTTTTGAGACAGAGTCTTGCTCTGTCGCCCAGGCTGGAGTGCACTGGCGCGATCTCTGCTCACCGCAAGTTCCACCTCCTGGGTTCACGCCATTCTCTTGCCTCAGCCTCCCGAGTAGGTGGGACTACAGGCGCCCGCCACCACACCCGGCTAATTTTTTGTATTTTTCGTAGAGACGGGGTTTCACCGTGTTAGCCAGGATGGTCTTGATCTCCTGACCTCGTGATTCGCCCATCTCGGCCTCCCAAAGTGCTGGGATTCCAGGCATGAGCCACCGCGCCCAGCCATAAATACATTTTTTTGAGACAAAGTCTCTGTTGCCCAGGTTGGAGTGTAGTGGCACTAGCACTGCAATCTCAGCTCACTGCAACCTCTGCCTCCTGGGTTCAAGTCATTCTTGTGCCTCAGCCTCCTGAGTAGCTGGGACTACACACCACCATGCCGGCTAATTTTTGTATTTTTAGTAGAGATGGGGTTCCGCCACATTGGCCAGGCTGGTCTTGAACTCCTGACCTCAAGTGATCTGTCCGCTTTGGCCTCCCAAAGTGCTGGGATTACAGGTGGGAGCCACTGCTCCTGCCCTATTATAAATACTTTCTATTTAACAAAAAATGGTCAACTCATAATTTAGTAAATACATTTAAAAGTACCACAAACTACCATTAAACATTTTTTTCTTTTTTTTAAAATTTCTTTTGAGACCGAGTCTCTCACTCTGTCGCCCAGGCTGGAGTGCAGTGGCGCAATCTTGGCTCACTGCAACCTCCGCCTCCTGGGTTCAAGCGATTGTCGTGCCTCAGCCTCTACTACAGGTCACTCTACTACAGGTGACCGCCACCATTCCCAGCTAATTTTTGTATTTTTAGTAGAGATGTGGTTTCACCATGTTGGCTAGGCTGGTCTCGAACTCCTGACTTCAGGTGATCCACTTGCCTTGGCCTCCCAAAGTGCTGGGATTACAGATGTGAGCCACTGCGCCCAGACCCTTTTCCTTTTTCTTTTGTTTAAATAGATGGGATCTTATGAAGTCCAAACTGAACTTGAACTCCTGGCCTCAAACAGTCCTCTTGCCTTAGCCTTCTGTGTAGCTAGGACTACAGGCATGCACCACTGTGCCTAGTTTAAACATTTCTTTAAATGTTAGCTATAGCAAACCTTATAAATCAAGCCTACTTCAAATTACACAAACACAGATACAGATCCTACATGATAAAGTCAATACATCTGTGAGGAGACCCTTTTTTTTTTTTTTACAAGCAACTGATGATGAATGTGTAACTTAATTTACACATGAAGTTGTTGGACTGTGTCCTCATGTCTGATTTTGTATGGGCTGTTGCATTTATCCCTGGGGAACATGTTCAGCTGAAGTCACCAACACAGACGTACTCCACAGTAAGAAAATAAGTGTGGGACCATGGCTCTGAGGGTGCTTTCCACAGTGACATATGATAGGATAAAGTTAGTGTCTTTCAGGCTCTGCTATTTTGAATTCTGTGGATATCATAAAATGACACTTGGCCATAGTGCTCCTCCGTCTTAGAAAATCTTTTTGACACTGACAATGCACATCAGAATGCAGGGTTAAAATCAGATGTCGGCTGGGCGGGGTGGCTCAAGCCTGTAATCCCAGCACTTTGGGAGGCTGAGGCAGGTGAATCACGTGAGGTCAGGAGTTCGAGAGAAGCCTGGCCAGCATGGTGAATCCCCCTCTCCACTAAAAATACAAAAATTAGCCGGGTGTGGTGGTGCATGCCTGCAATTCCAGCTACTCTGGAGGCTGAGGTGGGAGAATCGCTTGAACTCGGGAGGTGGAGGGTGCAGTGAGCCAAGATCGTACCACTGCACTCCAGCCTGGGAAACAGAGTGAGACTATGTCTCAGAAAAAGAAAAAAAGGCAGAGAAGTTAAAAATGCTAAATATCAAGTTTTAGGTGCCATGGAATATGTTTAGTTTTACCTGACATGGTAAAGAATTAATCTTAGGTATCTGTAAAAAACAAACTCTAAATCCGAGGTCCTCTACTGAAAAACAGCCAGTAAGAATCAGTCTTGTTCTGAGTTACAAGAGTCCCTTCTATAAAATTCATATCATACACAACTCGTAGGAGGATACACCTACTACACACAAAGATAAGGCCCAGCTATCCCACGATATCCTCAAGGAGGACTGATTTCTTTACCCGTAGACAAGACTTCAGTTGTCAGCATTAAGACACTTGAAATTGAGAGATACAAACAGTAGTTAGGTTTTACTGAGCTCTACACTTCTGCTGGGATGGATCACAAACTGTCCACTGGCTGTTCACCCTCGGGCTTCATTGCCTAGACTGCACTTTGGGAAGAGAATAACATCTGAATTATTCTCAAAGCTGCCAATTGGCCGGGCGCGGTGGCTCATGCCTGTAATCTCAGCACTTCGGGAAGCCAAAGCGGGCGGATTACTTGAGCCCAGGAGTTTGAGACCAGCCTTGGTAACATGGTGAAACCCAATCTCTACAAAAACAAAAAAAATTAATAAAATTACCAAAAATTTAGCCAGGCGTGGTGGTGCGCACACCTGCAGTCCCAGCTACTCAGAAGGTGGATGTGGGAGAAATACCTGAGCCCGGGAAGTCAAGGCTGCAGTGAGCCGTGATCAGGCCACCACACTCCAGCAAATAACAAGGTTTGATCATCTTCAAAAGACACATATTTACTTATTTTTCTTTAGACAGTCTTGCTCTGTTGCCCAGGCTGGAGTGCAGTGGCACAATCTCAGCTTACTACAACCTCTGCTTCCTGGATTCAAATGATTCTCAGGCCTTGGCCTCCCAAGTAGCTGGGATTACAGGCATGTGCCACTTGTGCCTGGCTAATTGTTATTGTATTTTTAGTAGAGACAGTTTTTGTCATGGTGGTCTCAAACTCCTGGCCTCAAGTGATTGGCCCACCCCAGCCTCCCCAAGTGCTGGGATTACAGGTGTGAGCCACCATGCCCAGCTTTTTCTTTTCTTTTTTTGAGACTGAGTCTTGCTCTGTCTCCCAGGCTGGACTGGAGTTGCAGTGGCACAATCTCAGCTCACTGCAGCCTCTATCTCCTGGGTTCATGTGATTCTCTTGCCTCAGCCTCCTGAGTAGCTGGGATTACAAGCGCATAACACCATGCCCAGCTAATTTTTGTATTTTTAGTAGAGACGGGGTTTCACCATGTCGACCAGGCTGGTCTTGAACTCCTGACCTAGTGATCCGCCCACCTCAGCCTCCCAAAGTGCTGGAACTTCAGGCGTGAGCCACGGTACCCGGCCTTTTTTTTTTGAGACATGGTCTTGCACTGTTGCCCAGGCTGGAGTACAGTGGCACAATCATGGCTCACTGCAGCTTTGCCTTGACCTCCAAGGCTCAATCCTCCCACCTCAGCCTTCCAAGTAGCTAGAATCACAGGCACACATCACTGTGCCCAGCTAACATTTTATTTTTTTTTATAGAGATGGGGTCTTGCTATGTTGCTTAGACTGGTCTTGAACTCCTGACTCCCTCCCTGGGCTAAAATGATCCTCCCACCTTGGCCTCCCAAAGTGTTCTGATTCCTGGCCAAAAGACATAAAATTTAAAACTGTTATTTCAGACTGTCGGCAGTCAGCATCTCTGGCAGATGATTTTCTTTTTCTTTTTTTGAGACGGAAAAAATAAATAAAACTAACTTTACCCAGGCTGTCACCCAGGCTGGAGTGTACTGGCACGATCTCAGCTCACTCCAACCTCCGTCTCCTGGGTTCAAGTGATTCTCCTGCCTCAGCCTCCCGAACAGCTGGGATTACAGGTGCCTGCCATCACGCCTAGCTAATTTTTTTTTTTTTTTGTATTTTTAGTAGAGACGGGGTTTCGCTATGTTGGCCAAGCCAGTCTCGAACTCCTGACCTTGTGATCCGCCGTCCTTCGCCTCCCAAAGTGCTGGGATTACAGGCAGGAGCCACTGCACCAGGTCTGGCAGGTGATTTTCTTTGTGGCAGTTTCTTTACTTCCAGAATTTTCTCAATATTCAACACATGATTTCTGAAATGTCATTTAAAAATCACAATGTTAAACTTTTGTGCTTATCTTCACTTTTTCCTTCAAGACACTGTTTTTATTCGTCTAACTAGGTGATGAAAGAGAAATATCACATTTAGAGAAAAAGGTAAAGTTAGTTTTATTTCATTCTTTTCAACTTTCCTCTTCAAAACTCTAACAAATGATTCTTGAAAATATTTGCCTATTAGTGGAGGAAGAATCAGCTCTTGTTGGCAAAATTCAAGGTCAAGTTGAAGGTTAACTTCAGAGAAGGTACAGGAAACTGAGGCTCGATCAATGAATTGTTAATTCCAGAAGAAAAGGAAAATGTGGAACTGTCCAAGGGATCCAAGTAAATGTGAACCTGATGAGTTAGCCCAAAATTATTTCTGGCTTCACTATTGGAAGAGGATGTCATGAGTCACTTTCACACAAAATCTGGCTCAAAGAATACAAGTGGGAGATAGAAAAACGGTCAATGGCGAGGGGTCCAGGTATTGGTTCATCTCCTACTGTGCATTTAGCTCACCCTACCCGGCATCACTGCCCACAGGACAGGATGTGAAGATGTGATGCGTGGCACAGCTTTCCAAAGGGCCATTTGGGGTTTTAACGAGCTGACACACAAAGCCTTGGGCCACGGCTTGGCAGGCAGCACACAGTGGAACCACTGCTGCTGCTCTCACATGGTTCAGAGAGCTGTATCAACACACAAAGTGAAAGTGCTCCCAATAATCTCTGTTTCTTTCCTGTTTTGCTCTAAATAAACGAGACTTTTTCCTTCCTAAGAAAAGCAGGTGTTCTAACCTATAACAGCAAGTTGTGCTTTGGGCCATTTGTCCCGATCTGCTGTCTGCCAGGTGTACGGTCTCCTCTGGAATATGTGAAGGTGCTCCAGAGCCTCTATGTTTTTGTTCTAATACATTGTGTCCAGAACTTTGAGAAGCATGCTCTGACTTATGAATCTTTTTATTGGAACAATGGAGGCAAGGTCCTGAAAACAAACTATTAAAGTAAACTGAATAAAGGGTGGTGGTTATTAGGATTAGGAAAGAAATATAATCTGAATTGACATATTTCAAGAATATAAGGCGCACATGGTTTTGACCATCTAAATCAGTCAACTTATAGACCTAATACAGAAATGCTTATGAGCAGTTTCTTGAAATCAGGATTTATGCACCCAGGTGCCTCCCACTTCATCCTTAGGCAGCGGGCGCTGGGCAGGGGTGGCCCAAGGACCAGGAGGGTGATGGTCAGGGAGGAGGGCCGGCATAATGTCAGGGGCTAAGTGAGGCCCCTGGGACTCATTCCCCTCTCCTCTAAGTGGGAAGTAACTATCCATCCGCGGGCTGAGGAGACCCATGAGTTTGTTCTGAAAAGCGCCTTTCTAGAACATGCTGCTGCCACAGCCCCTCTGCTCTGGTGTGGCAGGTACAATTCTGAGCTCCAGGAAGGGCTTACTGCCGGGTGCCTCCCTTCCTGGCCTCAGGTGCTCACTGGCCACCCTGCCCACTGGGCAGCAGATGCCTTAGAGCCCGGGGGAGGCACCACCACCTTCCCAGAGGCGCCTGACATCAGTGGCTGCAGCTCTGTGCTGCTCTAAGGTCCCAAAAGGGTAAGTGAGCAGCCTATCCTCAAAGGGCTCAAAAGCAGAAGGCAGTGACCAAAGCCCCCGCCCCCTCAGGCGTGTGTGGGGCTAGAGAGGCATGGACACTCCACGGAGGCCACAGAAACTCGTGTTGGCTGAATGGGAAACTCAAGCTCACAGTGGAATAAAGCCTTGACCAGAACCTGCAGAGCCGCCGCACTCTGGGGCAGAGGTCTCTTGTTCACGTTCTCCCCTGTAATTTACAGGGTGGGTTTTGGCTGACTGAGGAAAAAACAGGCAATAATAACCTCATTTTCAGAATTAAGAAGCCAACAACATCTGTTCTGTGAACGGTAAAAGCGCAAGGACACCAGGCCTGCCCCGTGGGGTGTGGTGGGGGCCTGCATGGCACGTCCTCCCCAACACCCAGCTCCGCTGTGCAGGCCACACCAGATGAGACCAGGAAGCACTGACAGGGCTGAGACCGAGAAGAAGCAAGGCACCTTTGCCTGCTGGCCTTCCACAGACATTACCATCCGCATTAAAATAAGACCATCTGCACAAGAGTCACGGTGCCTGCTGCCTGTTTGTTGCTCAGAAGCCTATGAAGATGTCAGTGACACTCACAAAAACATGCAGCTGCTTCAGGGATTAATACGTAAAATAATCTTTAACTTACATAAATCAAAACTAGAAGTAGAGGGAAAGAAAGCTAAAAAGCCCATTTAAAAATTCACAGTAAATATTTCCTTATTTTATTGAACAATTAAAAAATTCTAAATTAGTACAGATCTGCAAATTTATAAATGGCAATTTCAATGGAAAACAAATTTTATAAGTACCACAAAGCAGACAACAAAAATGTCTCTTTAAAAAAGGAACAAGTTCAAATGTATAAGGAAATTCCAGCTCATTTTTTCTTCATTTCCTAGAGGAACGCAATTGTTTTCATGCAAAAGATGGTGCCTCCTTGAACTAGGGGACACGTCAGGCATGGACCACCAGCGGAGAGGGAGGCTAACAGCATCTGCCCACATTCCAGCCGCCTGTGACAGAATGTTCCATACACGTGGCCCCCAGATGAGCACCAAAGGGAGACCACAGCAGATATGATTCTGTGGACTTTAGAACCAAATCTATATAAATATTTTCAACTCTAAGTCCGCAAGAGAACATTAACATTTTTGTCTATGAAATAATTTTTCCAGCAATGAATTTTTTTGATATTCCACGAGCTCGGAGGGAACAAGCGTACCTTGAAGACATACGTATTGGCATCAAATGTCACATAAACACACAACAGCTAGGAACACACATGCTATATACGTCTCCATGTGATCACAGCCACAGCACATGTGAAGTGCTACAATTACCCCTCAGAGCGGTGGAATGGCCAAGGAGTTTGCATGAAAAATCAGAACATACCCATACACCAAAGCAATTCAAAAGGACCAAGCCACCCTCAGCAAAATGACAATAATGGGAATGACTTAACCAACAGGTTTAAGTTTTTCATACTAAACTCTTTCTGGTGTGCTATTGTCCATCCCTCAATCATCAGTACTAATTTAAAAATGTGTGTTAACTGGAGCAGGGAATCCTAATCTAATTCCATATTTAGAGAATCTCTTGGTAATATAAAAAAGGCACATATCAATACCTAGTGATTTGAAAAATTATGCTGTTACATACTTTTCATGTAGTCAGTTGTATTAACATATAACTGTGCTACTGTTAGACTTGAAATATTTATCCATTGGCCTACATAAAGTACCTGGACTTTTGGAAACAAATACAAAAACAGTTTGACAGCTAATAAAAATAAATATTCTACCTAAAGCAGAGTATATAATTAGTGGTGGACTTCACGGGTACAACAGGCACTGTCTGCTGGTGGCCTCTCATTGGAGGGGATTACTGCAGGATCGTGCCCCCTGAGTGGACACACCTGGCTATGACGGTGACCCACGGGTAAGTCCTCCTGGGAGCTACCAGTGCAGCTCCTGATGCCTGAGACTGCAGGCGGAGCATGACAACTGTGCAGCTTTAAGGTTCTGGATGTAACTGAGATCAATAGATTGAGAAAGAACTGTCAACATTTTGCAGGCACCTTCACCTCCACACTCTCAGTAAGCTGTATCCAGACACTTCCAGGAGTGTTGGGTCAAATCTGCATACTTTTTTCAATTTCAGGGTTTATCAGGCCACAACTCTCAGGCTGTGCATTACCCAACACTGGCTTGAAGAAGAGCCACACAGCACAAAGCAGAAAGAAAAGTAGGGCCCAGTGCTGCCGCAGGGCACTATGGCCTCAGGCTGAACTGCTCTGGGTGTTTTGCTACTTTTTTTTTTTTTTTTTTTTGGAGAGGGAGTCTCGCTCTGTCCCCCAGGCTGGAGTGCAGTGGGTGGATCTCGGCTCACTGCAAGCTCCGCCTCTCGGGTTTATGCCATTCTCCTGCCTCAGCCTCCCGAGTAGCTGGGACTACAGGCGCCCGCCACCTCGCCCGGCTAGTTTTTTGTATTTTTTAGTAGAGACGGGGTTTCACCGTGTTAGCCAGGATGGTCTCGATCTCCTGACCTCGTGATCCGCCCGTCTCGGCCTCCCAAAGTGCTGGGATTACAGGCTTGAGCCACTGCGCCCAGCCGTGTTTTGCTATTTAACCACTGTAAACTGTCTTGTTAAGGTGGAAAACAGCAATGTCAGTGCCTCACTAACTGTTACACATGAAAAGACAGAATCTGTACTGGGAAATGTCTTCCTTATGGTTCTAAAGCCATGGTGCCTACACGCTTGCCTTCCCTTCCGTTTCTAAACCCCTCTGGGTGGACATTACAACCCACTCAAAAGAGAAAGGGGTAGGAGGGCTGCGAGCAGTAACTCAGAAGAAAGCCTTGATTGATTTTTTTTTTTCACTCAGGCTCATGCCTGCAATTCCAGCACTTCAGGAGGCTGAGACAGGAGGACTGCTTGGGCCCAGGAGTTCAAGACCATCCTGGGCAACATGGAGAGAATCTGTCTCCACAAAAGTTTTTTAAAAATGAGCTGGGTGCAGTGGTGAGTGCATGTAGTCCCAGCTACTCTGAGGCTGAGGTGGGAGGATGGCTTGAGCCCAGGAGGTTGAGGCTGCAGTGAGATGCGATTGCATCATCATACTCCAGCCTGGGTGACAGGAGTGAGACCCTATCTCTAAAAAAGTAATAATAAAATATTTTAGAGCAACAAAATACCCAAGGAAAGAAGAAAGGCACAGCTGGGGCAAGCATGGTCAAGTGTGGGTAACACTGAATTTGAGGTGATGTGGGTTCCTTATATTCCTGCTTTGTATATTTTGAAAACTTCCTAAATAAAAAACTAAAAAATTATCTCTAGAAAGTGAGGTTCCATTAACACAAACCAAAACCAACAGGATCTATTCTACAAGAGGCCTAGTAGAAGATGCCTGAGAACAAAGTTTATTCAGAATCTCGCACACGAGGGAGTGATGAGACACCTCTGCCGGCGGGGGGCAGGGGCACGATCCCACTCCTTAGGAAGGAACATTCCAGCTTCCACAGCATTAGCTTCACCAGGGAGCGGCCACCCCTGCCCCACAGCAGTGCTAGCTCAAAACCACCCAAACCTAACCTGCCGTCCAGGCGCCAGGGTGGGTTCCCTTCAAAACAAAAAGACAACTTTGTTAGTTCCCAGCATTAGCAAGGACAGTCGTCGGGCAACACTGATGAAGGAGAGAGGAACCATCAGCTGCCATATGAATACGAAGGCTTAGGAAAACGTTTTAAACGTAATCTGTGCTCATTTCTCCCCACCACACAAACACAAGGTTTATCTTTGGTGAGACAGTAAGAAAAGCAGAACCTCCCAAACAGTCCTGTCCTGACCTCAGGTTCACTGCTGCACTTCTGTCTGTCACAACATTGTCGCAGGTATTTGCCAATGTAGAAAGTTGTGCCCAGTGGCCCCTAAAGCACTAAGACGGCAGGTCTAAATTACCAGGGACAGAATGAGTAACAACTAGACAGACTGAAAGTTCTAGCTGCATAAGCAAAAGGATGAGACTGTGGTTTAGGTATAACAAAGCCACAAACACAGGAAACTGCCTGATGTGGTTAGCCACAAAACCCCTGCGGGCATCCAGCCAACACTGATGAGAAAAGGAAAACCAGCCCTTGCAAGATGCCCTCGATGGCTCAGACACCTGAGCCACGTGGTCCCTGTGCAATCAATCACAGTAAATCCATCCAGGCAAAACATCAGAGATCAGAGATCTCACAATGTGAACAGGAATGAAATGGGAAGTTTCCACAAGACATTCTGGGAAGAGAATTAAACGTTAAATGTGGTATTGCACTACTAGGTAAGATCAGAAAGTAAAAACAACAAAAACCCCAAACGCTAGCTGTGGACTTGACACACTCAACAGTATGGTCCAGGGCTGGCTGAGCCCGGCGCTGTGGGTGCTGAGCTGCATGGCAGTGGTTTCCCCATGACGCCCCTGGATGGACCTATCCGCTCTGTGCCACGAACATCAGCCTTGACTTTCACAGTGGTTTAGACTGAGACGCTCTCCATGTGGTGCCCAGCAGGGCCCATGGCACCCGGTGTGTGTGTACAGGTATGCTAGATGGGTGGGCAGGGCCACCTCAGCCCACTGCCCTTGGGACCCTTCCCACTGTCCTGGGACAGAATGCCCATGGTGTGTCTGGTTCTGCTTTTTTTTTGCAACCATATATCTTCTATATTCCCAATTAAGCTGAAGAAAAGGAAACAGCTCACACTTACGTAAGTCCATTTTAAACCAATGCCTCTCCAAGGCCACTATCTACATACAGCACTATTTCTGGGTCTCAAGTCAATAATGAGGCAGTGGCCCTTTGACACCTTTAAAAAAAAATTAAAAAAAAAAAAAATGACATGGTGCCTTTGACACTGGGATAGTTCCAGGCACCCCCTCACTCCCAGCCCCAGTGCAGTGGATGACTGTCTCCCCAGACTCCCAGTGGGACCCTTTTTTCTCCACTTGTCTGTGCAAAAGGGTTGCTGAAGAAAAGGCCAATGTCTACAGGGTCCTTTATGGTCTCAGAGTCCCAGGAGTTTGATCACAGCACACAGGAGGCCATGGCCTATGTCCATCTTTCCCAGGGTTAGGGCTGTAGAGGCATACTTAAGGTTCTGAGTAGCACAGTGGCTGGACAATTGAGACAAAACCTGTGTCCTAGTTAATTACAGGCAGCAGGGCTCATCTTGAAAAGCAGCATCAATAGTGCAACACACATATCCTATTGAAGGTCAACATTAACAGAACTGTGTAACATTCAGAATGTATAGCACCAGTTTCTACTTGAATCAAAGCATATGCCAAAAAACATAAGGTATAAAGACCAATTTATTGGCTCTCTAGGAGGACTGGCTGGAGGTCAAATTTTGTGACATTCAAAGAAGTATAATAAATCAGGAAATTAAAAAAAATTGAATATGTAGCCATGAAATGAAAGTCACTTTCTATGTGACTAATTTCTACTTTCATTTCAGAATTGTAAACCAAACAATTCTGAGCTCTAAACTACACAGTGTGGTGAGTGGGCTGCCTTGTGAAGCAACCCAGAGTGGTCAAGATGGGTTTTTATCTTTGCTCTCCTGGAGTCAAATTCTTTAAATTGTTCTGTAAATCAAAAGGGACTCTTTCTCCACTTGTCTGTGCAAAAGGGTTGCTGAAGAAAAGGCTTATGTCTAGGGGGGCCTCGGTTTCAGAGTCCCACGAGTCTGACTCTGTGCTGCTGGAGTCCTCGGCCGTCGTGGGCGGGTAGCTAAGCTGCTCTAACTGGTCGATGATGTCAGAGAACTGGAAGGCCGAGCTGGACTCGGAGCGGACTGAGTAGGCTGGGAAGTTGACCATGGAGCTGGCCTCAGATTGATTGGCTGAGCTGCATGTGTGCACAGACAGCCCACCACGCAGCGGCATGTTATTGAGGGAGCTGTTTTCAGACTGGCTGTTCCTCAGTGAGCTGGTCTCAGAGGGACCCAGCAGGCGCTGCATCCGGCTGGCCTGCGCCTTCACCTCAAACAGCTCCGAGGTGTCTGAGGGGTGTGCGCTCCCACTGAAGTCACTTTCTTCCTCAAATGCAAAATCATCTTCTGTGTTCATGTCTACTGCCTCAGTGGAGTACCTGTCTGGGCTGGACTGAGCAGACCCTGGACGCTCACACAAAGGAGGGGCCACCAGAGGCTGGGCAGAGGCCTGAGGTTCCTGTGGGACTACAGAGCCATAAGGAAAAGAAAATGCCTCAGAGCCTCCAGCAAAGAAAGAGATGTCTGCTGGGTCATCGTCTATGAACTCCTCAGACACCTGCAGCTGGGCATTTGTCAATGTGAAAGCAGGGGCCCCCCCACGGCACTGCCGGTCACACCGGTGCTCCCCAGTGGAAGGAAATGAGCCTGTGGTAAAGTCATCCCCACCATTGTCATTTTTACAAGCAGCTCTGAGCTCCCTCCCGGCCCTCCCTGTGTCTAGGTCTAAGGCACCGAAACTCTGCCCCCCAGCACAGACAGAACCACAGCTGCTCACAACATGACAAAACCCGACACCTGGACCAGGCTGGAGTGCGGGGGACCCGACGGGCTGGGCTGATGGTGTGTCAGGGCCTCCAGCCACTGCTCCACTGCTCCTCTCTGCAGCTGGACTCTTGACGTAGGAAACCTGGGGCTCTGTGAGGGAGCTGCTGCTGTCCTTCAGCTCTGGCAGGCCAGGGGGCACCAGAGTGGAGGGAGCGAGCGAGTAAAAGGAGGCATTCGCTGAAGATGGGGAGGCAGGAGTCCTCAATCCCTCGGGGAACGAGACGCTCTGGGGATCCAAATTCAGAAAAGAAAAAAAGGATATAAAATTACAAATTACCACTAGAAGTTGCAAAGCCACCTGGCCTAACTTAGGGCATCCACACATTTCTATCACAGCTTTCATGAAAATGGGCAATTCACCAGACTTTCCCTTGTAGAACTGAAGATTTGTGCAAGTAGCATTGCAAATCAACCCAGGATCGTCTGTTTACAAACCCTTACAATTCCATTTTTTCTCTTACGACATGAAATATCCACAATAAAGAAAAGTTTTTTAAATTAAATTACAATTTTTAATTTTTATTAGAGACAGGGTGTTGCTCTGCTGCCCAGGGTGGAGTGCAGTGGTGCCATCATAGCTCATACTCTTGGCCTCAAGTGATGCACCCATCTTGGCCTTCCAACATGCTGGGATTACAGGTACATGCCACCATGCCCAGCCAAGAAAACCTCCATCTTGCAGAACCTAATGACACGTGGTCCATGTCTCCCTGGAATCCTGTTACCAGGAGATTCATAGTTTTGTTGAGGGGTAAAATACAGCAGGAGAGGGAGTGAGCCATTCCACTCAGCCAACAGAACCCTAAACCACAGTACTGACAGGTAAGTAACAAGTCCAAGTTCTACAGTAATGTGCACTCATCTGTCAGAGATGTATCATCACCAGGGAGTTAGGTCACACAGCAATCCACTCACACACGTAAAAGAAGGTTGAGGGTCACTGCCTAGGATGCCCTTCGCCAATGAGTGGCCCAAGAGCCTTGGGGTCTTCCAAAAGCACTGGAGTGGCTGCCAGTTTGAGGGAGAAGCGGCTCCCAAGCAGGATGAGGAAATACTGAGGGGCCAGTACTAGATGCCAAGTGGCTATGTTGCATCACCCACTACTCCATGGGCGCCCTAACACATCCTCCCCTCATGGTTCCACACACAGGGACACGGCTGGGCCCCCTCTACTCGCTAAGTGTCCCTCCTCGCCGGGCGCGGTGGCTCAAGCCTGTAATCCCAGCACTTTGGGAGGCCGAGACGGGCGGATCACGAGGTCAGGAGATCGAGACCATCCTGGCTAACACGGTGAAACCCCGTCTCTACTAAAAATACAAAAACTAGCCGGGCGAGGTGGCGGGCGCCTGTCGTCCCAGCTACTCGGGAGGCTGAGGCAGGAGAATGGCGTAAACCCGGAGGCGGAGCTTGCAGTGAGCTGAGATCCGGCCACTGCACTCCAGTCCGGGCGACAGAGCGAGACTCCGCCTCAAAAAAAAAAAACAAAAACAAAATAAGTGTCCCTCCTCGTGTGCTATCACGGGATGCAGTCACGCTTCGAGAACATCCCTTACTATATATACACATGCCACATCGTTAAGAGCGTGGTCAGACCAAAATATAACCAAACACAACTGAGTAACTTTTTGTGCAATATGTACACAGGCAATGCCCACATGCACGTGTTACCACCCAGGCAACGCACACAGGCATGTGTTACCATATGCAAAAGGTGCAAATATAACTGCAGAAGGCTTAGTTACTAGGCTTTCAGAAACAAAATAATAGGTCACAGTCCCGTAAGATTAACCTATTTTCAAATGCTGATCGTATCACGTCTCAATTATTCAACCATATTCAATATTCTCGTGTGGCTTTTAAAATGGAATGGAAGGTAATTGAAAGCGTAAAGGTTTTATTTATTTATTTATTTTTGAGATGAAGTTTCACTCTTGTCACTCAGGCTGGAGTGCAATGTGCCATCTCAGCTCACTGCAACCTCCACCTCCCAGGTTCAAGCAATTCTCCTGCCTCAGCCTCCCGAGTAGCTGGGATTATAGGTGTCTACCACCATGCCTCATTAATTTTTGTACTTTATTAAACCTGGGATTTCACCATGTTGGCCAAACTGGTCTCGAACTCTTGACCTCAGGTGATCTGCCCGTCTCAGCCTCCCAAAGTGCTGGTATTACAGCTGTTGAGTCACTGCGCCCATCCTTAAAGGTAACTTTTAGATGATTCTTATTGTGACACTAAATTCTTTCGAAGGCCAGGCGCGGTGGCTCACGCCTGTAATCCCAGCACTTTGGGAGGCCGAGTCGGGTGGATCATGAGTTCAGGAGATCAAGACCATCCTGGCTAACATGGTAAAACACCGTCTCCCCTAAAAATACAAAAAATCAGCCAGGCGTGGTGGCATGCAGCTGTAGTCCCAGCCACTTGGGAAGCTGAGGCAGGATTCATTTGAACCCGGGAGGTGGAGGTTGCAATGAACTGAGATCGCCCCACTACACTCCAGACTGGGTGACAGAGCGAGACTCCATCTCAAGAAAAAAAAAACTTTGTGGTTGGATATGGTGGCTCATGTCTATAATCCCAACATTTGGGAGGCTAAAGCAGAAGTATCACTTGAGCCCAGGAGTTTGAGCCCAGGCAACATGGTGAGACCCTGTCTCTACAAAAAAAATACAAAATTAGCTGGGTGTGGTGGCATGCGCCCATAGTCTCAGCTACTTGGGAGGCTGAGGTGGAAGGATCACCGGAGCCTGGGATGTTGAGGCTGCAATGAGCTGTAATCATGCAGCCTAGATGATAGAGTGACACTCCATCTCCAAAAAAAAAAAAAAAAAAAAAAATCAAACTTTGTAAAGGAACAATTAAAAAATACATTTCCTTTTCATTTCAATTTAATTAAATTAACAAGAAATTTTTTTTGTTTTTTTTTTGTTTTTGAAGACGGACTTGCTTTGTTGCCAAGGCTGGAGGGCAGTGGTGCGGTCTCGGCTCACTGCAAGCTCTGCCTCCCGGGTTCATGTCATTCTCCTGCCTCAGCCTCCTGGTAACAAGAAATTTGTAAAGAGGAAACATATCTAAAAGAGTTTAAGAAGGTTTTCATGTACCCATGAAAAAAAACTGGGACACCATGAGCTTTTTATTTTGAGACATTCTCACCCTGTTGCCTAGTCTGGAGTGCAGTGGTACCACTGTGGCTCACTGCAGCCTTGAACCCCTGGGCTCAAGTGATCCTCATACCTCAGCCTCCCAAGTAGCTGGGACTATAGTTGGTGCCACTACCCCCGACTAATTAAAAAAATCTTCAGATAGATGGGTCTCACAATGTTGTCCAGGCTGGTCTTGAAGTCCTGGCTTCAAGCAATCCTCCAGCCTCACCTCTCAAGTAGCTGGGAATAAGGGTGTGAGCCACTGTGCCCAGTTCACATAACTTTTAATATAATGAGATGCAAGTGTAGCTTCTGAAGTGCTATGACAGCATAAATGACAAACCATTAAAAATTAACATTGAACAGAGATAAAGGTCATAAATACGAAATTGTAGCACTACGAAGAAAAACTTATGTTATATAAAAATAGCAAGATTCTGACTGGGCACGGTGGCTCCTGCCTATATTCCCAGCACTTTGGGAGGCCAAGGCAGGTGTATCACTTGAGGCCAGGAGTTCGAGACCAGCCTCACCAACATGGTGAAACCACATCTCTACTAAAAAACACAAGAATCAGTCAGGCAGCCAGGCGCAGTACTGTGGGAGGTGCCTGTAATCCCAGCACTTTGGGAGGCTGAGGAGGGCAGATCATGAGGTCAGGAAATCGAGACCATCCTGGCTAACACAGTGAAACCCTGTCTCTACTAAAAATACAAAAAAATTAGCTGGGCGTGGTGGCGGGCGCCTGTAGTCCCAGCTACTCGGGAGGCTGAGGCTGGTGAATGGTGTGAACCCGGGGAGCAGAGCTTGCAGTGAGCCGAGATTGCGCCACTGCACTCCAGCCTGGGCGACAGAGCAAGACTCCGTCTCAAAAAAAAAAAAAAAATTCAGCCAGGCACGGTGGTGTGTGCCTGTAATCACAGCTACTTGGGAGGCTAAGGAACGAGAATCACTTGAACCCAGGAGGCAGAGGTTTCAGTGAGCCTAGATCATGCCACTGCACTCCAGCCTGGGCAAGAGAGTAAGACTCTGTCTGGGAAAACAAAACAAAACAAGCAAGATGCAATGTAAAAATATGCTTGCACGTGGAAGTTAACATGCCACCATAAAAATGGGAAGGGATTGTACTGAAGTAGACCTGAAACATGAGAAGGTCGCTGATGTCCCATCACAGTGGCATGGAACAGCTGTTGTCACATTCTGGGACATTCTTGTCAAATGTTTTTGTGTGAAGTGTCTGTGTGAGTTGGTGTATCTTTGCTTTGATATAGTTGCAATCATGACAAAGACATAGAGATATAAATTTGTTTCCTGCTTTTCATTTGTAACATAACAGCAAGAATTTCCCCATGTTACCACATACTCTTTTTTAAGCCATGTTTTTAGTGGTTAACAAAAAATCCTACTAAGTGAATACAGCTAAAAACGTAGTTAGTAAGTCATCTGGCACAGATGAGAGTTGTCAGGATTTTGTAGTGTACTATAAACAACATTACAATGCACATCTCAACATACAGGCTTTCTCTCTCTCTCTTTTTTGAGATGAGATCTTGCTCTGTCATCCAGGCTGGAGTGTAGTGGCACTATCTTGGCTCACTGTAGCCCCGAATTCCTGGGCTCAAGCCATTCTTCCACCTCAGTTCCCTGAGTAGCTGAGACTACCCGTGAGCCACCATCGTGCTTGGCTAATTTTTGTATTTTTTGTAGAGACGAGATTTCGTTATGTTGCCCAGGCTGGTCTCGAATTCCTGGACTTAAGCAATCCTCCTGCCTTGGCCTCCCAAGGTGCTGGGATTACAGGCATGAACCACTGCCCTGCTGGTTTTCTATATAGGACTCCTTTCCAAAAACAGAGTCCCAGAATTAGAATTGCTGAATTAAATAATATCATTAATTTTAAGACTCTTGTTACAATGACAGATTATTTTCCAAAAGAGTACAGGTAACTACTACTGTCTACATTTTTAACCAGAAAACACTAACCTGTTTTGGTAGGTCTGCAGTCAGAGTACGAATGGACATGTGAGTCTTGCTGTGCCTTCTGCAAAACAGAGAACAAGCTGTGAGAAATCAAACCCTCCCCTACTCAGCGCCTGTTTTTAAAGCAGCAAGCATGTACTGCATCCATGAAGAAAACCTCCCATGAAAATGTAGCTAAGAGGTATCTAACTAGAAAGGGGCAGGATAATGGAAAATAAGAATTCAAATAAAAAACAGAGGTCCCAAGAGAGGTAACATTACACACTCACACTAAAGGAAAAAATTCCACATGCAGAGAAACAACAAGAATTTTCAGATTAAAAGTTTACTATAGGCCGGGTGCGGTGGCTCACGCCTGTAATCCCAGCACTTTGCGATGCCGAGGTGGGTGGATCATGAGGTTAGGAGATCAAGACCATACTGGCTAACACTATGAAAATCTGTCTCTATTAAAAATACAAAAAATTAGCTGGGTGTGGTGGTAGGCGCCCATAGTCCCAGCTACTCGGGAGGCTGAGGCAGAAGAATGGTGTGAACCTGGGAGGTGGAGCTTGTAGTGAGCTGAGATCACACCACTGCACTCCACCAGCCTGGGCGACAGAGCAAGACTCCATCTCAGAATAAAAAAAAAAAAAATTACTATACTATGTAAAAAAAATATATAAGCTAAGCTATACAGAAGAGAAACTAAAAATATCTCTGTGTATACAATGTCTATATAAAAATATTATAGGCTGGGCGCTATGGCTCACGTCTATATTCCCAGCACTTTGGGAGGCTGGGCTTGGCAGATCATGAGGTCAGGAGATCGACACCATCCTGGCTAACAAGGTGAAACCCCGTCTCTACTAAAAGTACAAAATATTTACCAGGCGTGGTGGCGGGCGCCTGTAGTACCAGCTACTCGGGAGGCTGAGGCAGAAGAATGGCATGAACCTGGGAGGCGGAGCTTGCAGTGAGCCGAGATCGCACCACTGCACTCCAGCCTAGGCGACAGAGCGAGACTTTGTCTCAAAAGAAAAAAAATTACAAATCCACTTTCTTTAAAACACTGAAACTGAACTCCTGTAAAAATACACGTTCATGTATTTGAAGTGACTTTTAGTCAAGTAAAGATTAATATTTAAAATAGGCTGGGCATGGTGGCTCACACCTATAATCCCAGCACTTTGGGAGGCTGAGGTTGAAGGATTACTTGAGCCCACATGTTTGAGACCAGCCTGGGCAACATAGCAAGACACTGTCACTACAGAAAAAAAAACAAAAAAAAAACTAGCCAGGGGATGGTGGTGTGTGCCTATAGTCCCAGCTATTCAGGAGGCTGAGGTAGGAGGATTGCTTGAGCCCAGGAGTCTGAAGCTGCAGTGAGCTGTGATCGTGCCACTGTACTTCAGCTTAGGTGACAGAGCAAGACTCAGTCACTCTTCTCACTCTCTCTCTCCATATATTTAAATATTAATTTTAAAAGCACACACTTTACATCATAAAGGCCAGAGCTTACCTTTCATATGGAATTCTCTTCATTCCACTGTCTTTGAAATAATCTACTAGTTGCTTCTGAGTTCTTCCACTGTGAATAAAGATTCAGATTTTTAATAAAGAAGAGTAAGTCAGCATTAATTTTACAGAGTAAAAGACAAAAGAAAAGATTTACTTATCCTCTGTCATAAATATACACATATATATTTTATTTTTAAATTTTTTTCTATAAAAAAAAAAAAGGCTGGAGAGCAGTGGTACAATCTCGGCTCACTGCAAGCTCTGCCTCCCGGGTTCACGCCATTCTCCTACCTCAGCCTCCCAAGTAGCTGGGACTACAGGCGCCCACCACCATGCCTGGCTAATTTTTTTTTTTTTTTGTATTTTTAGTAGAGACGGGGTTTCACTGTGTTAGCCAGGATGGTTTTGATCTTCTGACCTTGTGATCTGCCCGCCTTGGCCTCCCAAGTGCTGGGATTACAAGCGTGAGCCACTGCGCCCAGCCTATATTTTATTTTTTAAGACTGAGTCTTGCTCTATTGGCCAGGGTGGAGTGTAGTGGCAAGATCTCTGCCTCCTGGGTTTAAGTGATTCTCATGCCTCAGGCCTCCCGAGTAGCTGGGATTACAGGTGCCCGCCAACACATCCAGCTAATTTTTGTATTTTTAGGAGAGATGGGGTTTCACCATGTTGGCCAGGTTGATCTCGAGTTCCTGACCTCAAATGATCCACCCGCCTTGGCCTTCCAAAGTGCTGGGATTACAGGTGTGAGCCACCGGGCCTGGCCCACATATATATTTTAAAGTTATACTTTGTAGTAAGCATAACTGAATTTGTAAGCAAAGTTTTTATTAAGCCTATTTTTTTCCACTATTTGATTTCATATGCTTCCTCTAGTTATTCTTTCACAATACCTCCACTTTGCGTGTAATTCTCTGAAATATTTTATAACATTTCTTTCTTGACTAAGAATTACCTATTTTCTCAGCTTTACAAACCAGTGAGGGGCCCATGCAAGTCACGGCATGGCCCCTACCTGTATCTGAAGGAGGAGCCCCGGCTGAAGAAGACGGCTTTTGCTTTTGGCTTAGGTTGGTCCAAAAGTCTAAAAAAGGTGTGATACTCCACACATATCTTCCAGAAGTTCTTACATTCATCTCTACTACCCAACAAAAATTCTAATGTGTCCTGGTAAGGTCCCTAGAAACAAAACATAAAGGTTAATTAATTCAAGAATGAAGTATTGGACAAGAGAAAGTACATTTAGGAAGCAGATCACACAATAGGCGATTCCAAAATTAAAAATTAGTAAGGATTTTTTTTGAGACAGGATCTTGCTCTGCACCCAGGCTGGAGTGCAATGGCGTGATCTTGGCTCACTGCAACTTCAACCTCCCAGGCTCAAACAATTCTCCCACCTCAGTCGCTCCCCTCCGACCCCTCAGTAGGGACTACAGGTGCATGACACCAGACCCAAATGATTTCTGTATTTTTTGTAGAAAAAGGGTTTTGCCATGTTGGCCAGGCTGGTCTTGAACTCCTGAGCCCAAGCGATCAGCCCACCTCAGCCTCCCAAAGTACTGGGATTACAGGTGTGCACTACTGCACCCAGCCCAGGAAGGATTTTCGAAAAGTTGTATACAAAGTCTTCTGGTTCCATTTGCTTAATTAAGAAAAGAGAAACAGTATTTATATTCACAGTAGAAATAGCAGAAAAATTAAGTCACCCACAATCACACAACTATCAACATTCTGAATTATATCTTTGTAAACACTTTTCCCACCTAGCAAAGGATGGCATTTTTCATGCCAGCTGACGTATTTATATGCTATTACTGAATTGTTTCTACATGGTATATACTTTTAAAATCTAGAATGTTTTAGATGTTCAGGACATGCAGTTTTCAGGCCCACAAATATCGCCCTGAAGAAACTGCATTCACTCTCAGTTACTCCTCAGGGTACATTCCTAGAAGCAGAACTCCGAGCTCAAAGGCTGCACATCTTCGAACCTGCTGGTGTGTATTACCCGGTTACCTTCCACAAAGACTGTAACACTTTGAATCTAACATTTAGTCTTTAAAAAAGTGCTCAGGCAAGTAAAGTGTAACTTTGCTAAATGCAGACGCAAACAGTTCCGGGCTTTCACTTATCACCCTATTCAAGTTAATAGCTGCTTTGGTGAACTTTCCCTATCATCTCAGAATAACTGCAAGAAACATTTTTTCTTTATACTCACAGAGTGAAACAGCTTTTACTTGTGTTTTGTATGTGTGTCTGGCATTCCTTCTACTTTCCTTTCATCCACAGAAGAGATATTTGTATACCAATTAAAGCCACTTTCAGCCTTCTACCAAAAGCAAACACACTTACATATCACACGTGAACCCAGTGAGTGACAAAAGCCCCACTACTCAAGTGCCTTGTAAAGGCGTAGGCAAACCTTTTCTTCTGACTGGCCCAAGGGCTCTAAATCTCCCATAACCCAAAATGTGTCTGGGCTGACACAGGCATGGCTATCTCTTAAGCTTCAAACCCCACGGTAGCTTGGCAAATCTTTTTATTTTCTAACTCCTTTTGTACAATGGAAATGCAGCAATTGGAACATCTTTGAATAACTGGAAGTACTGGGTTTTACCAAATACACTGCACAGGCATTTATTTTTTCCATTTTTACTCATTTCAGTAAATTCACATGTAATTATTACTTTATTAATGAGCAGTCAGTAAAGAAAGGAATATTTACTTCCTGATAATCAATGCTTCTTCAGTTAGAGCTATTCAAAGATCAATTTCTGAATGAAGGACACAAGAGAACACTGGGGCACTCCTCAATTCATTCTGAAGCTCTCAATTGCTGTGGGGCTTCAGATCATTTTGAACACTTTGTTCTTCAGCTTCATTACCTAGAGGACAAAGAGGCTGCAATAACCATGGTTCTCAGCAGCCCCTGGGAGCTTGTCAGATGTGTACCTTCTTGGGTTCATCCTAGACCCACTGAACGTGAAACCCTGGGGTTTTCAGCCAGCAACATGTGAGTGACAAGGTTCCTGGGGGAGGTAAGTGTGAGACCAGCTAGGCAGACTGCCCTCAGCCCCTCCAGACCTAAGTCCCGAATCCTGTCCTTGAGTTCTTGTGTGCATTATGCTGAAATGATTTACAAAGTAGTTATGTTTTAGCAAAATAAATTATGAGTTAAAAAATGGTCAAAATAGGCTGGGCGTGGTGGCTCACACCTGTAATCCCAGCACTTTGGGAGGCCAAGGCAGGTGGATCACCTGAGGCCAGGAGTTCAAGACCAGCCTGACCAACATGGAGAAACCCTGTCTCTACTAAAAATACAAAATTAGCCAGGTGTGGTGGTGCATGCCTGTAATTCCAGCTACTTGGGAGGTTAAGGCAGGAGAATCGCTTGAACCCGGGAGGTGGAGGCTGAGGTGAGCCGAGATCATGCCATTGCACTCCAGCCTGGGCAATAAGAGTGAAACTCTGTCTCAAAAAAAACAAAAACAAAACAAAACAAAAAGCTAAAAATAATACTTACATGAACCTCTGGATGAAGTTTGATAAGAAATCTTTTCCTCTTGAAGCTTAGTTTACGGACCTTGGACCAATTGAAAGTGTTGATTTTGGTGGTGCCCTGAAATTCAAGAGACAGATTACATTTGTAATCTAACACATAACCCCTTTCTCATAAAATAGGGAATGCTTAAATTACATCCTTGCCAACACAGTAATCTACTTGGCATTTTACCATCATACCTGAAATAGCTCTGACTTAAAATGTCAATAACTAATCTATCTGTTCTAGAAAGATAATTAATTTTTTTTTTTTGAAAGGGAGTCTCGCTCTGCTGCCCAGACTAGAGTGCAGTGGTGCAATCTCCGCTCACTGAAGCCTCAAACTCCTGGGCTCAAGCAACCATCCTGTCTCAGCCTCTGGAGCAGCTGGGCCTACAGACACCAGACACCAATCCTGTCTAATTTTCTATTTTTAATTTTTTTTTGTAGAGATGAGGTCTTGCTATGTTGTTCAGGCTGGTCTCAAACTCAAGGCACATCTGGAACACAAGAACACTGAAAGGTTCAAAGAGATGGAAAAAGATGTACTCAACAACTGACCAAAAGAAAGCTGGTGGAGCAATATTATCATCAGACACAATGCATGAGAAAAAAGCCTTACATAATTTAAAAGCAATTCACCAGGAAGATACACTTGGACTTGTATCTCTCCCCATATTGTTTCAAATATTTATAGGAAATAGACAATTAAAAGAAGAAATGGAAAGATTTGCGCTTTTTTTTTTTTTGAGACAGTCTCACTCTATCACCCAGGCTGGAGTGCAGTAGTATAATCTCCATTCACTGTAACCTCTGCCTCCTGGGTTCAAGCAATTCTCCTGCCTCAGTCTCCTGAGCAGCTGGGACTACAGGTGTGTGCCACCACACCTGGCTAATTTTTGTGTTTTTAGTAGAGATGGGGTTTCACCATGTTGGCCAGGCTGGTCTTGAACTCCTGACCTCAGGTGATCCATCCACCTTGGCCTCCCAAAGTGCTGGGATTACAGACATGACCCACCACACCTGGCTAATTTTAATTTCTTTGATAAGGTTTTATTGCAAAATTTTAAAATCAGTGTTAATATTATACATTTTTTTGAAGTTCGCTCCTGCAAGGAGGGTAGTCTGGAAGGGGCAGTGATAGTGGCCAGGCAGGGCTGGGAGTAGAGTCAGGTTTCTCACTGAAGCTAGAACATAGTGCTAGAGTGTAACAGGAGCAAATGATGGGAATTCCTAGTCTCAGCAGATACAGACACAGATATAGAGGTAAATATAGATATATGAGGTGAGTGGGTGTATGTACACGTGTGTAGCATTGTCTATTGAGAGGGCCAGGAGTGGTGACACCCCACAAAGCAATGGGCACACTGAGTGCATGGATCTTGGTCTCTAAATACCAGTCTTCACTAAAACGGCTGGGCTCTGTGGGGAAATGGCTGACTCCACGGTGAAGCAGGCAAAGTACAAAACAAGCCTGGCATGTCTTATTTTGTAGGAAAACAAAGAAGTGCTCATAAAATAAAAGGACATATAAGAAGGACATGAGGCTGGGTGTGGTGGCTCAAGCCTGTAATCTCAGCACTTTGGGAGGCTGAGATGGGCGGATCACGAGGTCAGGAGATCAAGACCATTCTGGCTAACATGGTGAAACTCCGTCTCTACTAAAAAATACAAAAAACTAGCCAGGTGTGGTGGCGGGCACCTGTAGTCCCAGCTACTCGGGAGGCTGAGGCAGGAGAATGGCGTGAACCCGGGACGCGGAACTTGTAGTGAGCTGAGATCCGGCCACTGCACTCCAGCCTGGGCGACAGAGCGAGACTCTGTCTCAAAAAAGAAAAAAGGGACACAAGAGGCAGCTTGCAGAGCCTCCCTTGGGCCAAATGCAGGAAAGTTAAAGATAAAAATAATGAAACCTACAGATTATCAAGTACCACATTTGAATCTATGAATCCACAGTGACATAAACTAAATAAATGGAGAGAAAACTCTTCCTTCTAGTAGTAGGAAGAACAGGATTTAAAGAGTCATCATTGGGCAACCATCATAGTGATCTAACTAGAAGATGAGTCGGATGAGGTACAAGATATTTACTTAGTCTCAAAGTATCTCTTCATAAAATACTTAGTTACAAAGGACAAAAAGTAACTTTTCTTTCCTTAAGAGATAAGGAGCCTCAAACTCTTGGGCTCAAGCAATCATCCTGTCTCAGCCTCTGGAGCAGCTGGGACTACAGGCACCTGATACCAATCCTGGCTAATTTTCTATTTTTAATTTTTTTTGTTTAACTGGTTAAAGGCAGATGAGCATCTCAGGAAAAGGCCAGCAGGACCTTTTGTAGAGATGAGGTCTTGCTATGTTGCCCAGGCTGGTCTCAAACACCTGGCCTCAAGTGATCCTCTTGCTTCAGCCTCTGTTGGGACTACAGGCATGAGCCACTATCTAGTCAAGAGTAACTCTGTACACAGAAAAGCTGGTAAACATCATCTTGACCAAGTGATCAATGTTACCACCACCACCAACAGGACAGACGGACCCTATGTACTACATGAATCAGGATACAATACCACTCCGGGAGTTTCTCACCTAGGCAGTGAGCCCAGGGTCTGATCCTGAGGAAGCACTGGACAATCCCATATCACAAATATTCTACAAAATGACCACCCTGTAATCTTCCAAAATGTCAAGGTCATGAAAACCAAAGAAAGAAGAATGTTCCAGATTGCAGAGACCAGAGAAACATAATGCCTGGGTACAGCATTTGCTCCCAGATTGGACCTTCTGCAGTAAATAACACTGGGACAACCAGTTAAAGGCAGATGGGCATCTCCGGTAAAGGTCAGCAGGACCTTTTGTGTTGTTTGTGTAGCTTTTCTATAAGCTTGAAATAGTTTCAAAGTAAAATTTAAAAAACGTCTGAGACACTGCTTGGGAATTTCAGCGACTATACGTTTGATATTACCAACATTTACTCTTGTCTGCAAACTCAATGTAAGAGGCAGCAGAGTGAGGGACACAGTCCCCTCAGAGACAGCTCCAAAGGAAAAAACAAACCCCTTTAGCCATAAGAAGGAATAAAACACTGATACATGCTACCACATGAGTGAACTTGGAAACAAGGAAACACTACACACAATAGACATGTTTATATGATCCCACTTATATGAAATACCTAGATTAGGTAAATCCATAGAGGGAATGTCCTGATGGTTGCCTGTTCTGGATATTAGTGGTTGCTGGGGGCTGGCAGAGTAACCGCTAAAGAGTATGAGGGTCTCTTTTTGGGTTGAAGAAAATGTTCTGAAATTAGATAGTAGTGATGGTCACACAACTGTGTAAGTATCCTAAAACAACTGAATTGCATACTTCAACATGGTGAATTTTATGGCATATACATTTTATCTCAATTAAAAAAAAAATCTTGAGTGAGATGTTCTCAAAGCCAAGATACAAATGTTAGGGTCTAAATGAGGACTTAAGCTTCCTAGTTCCCAAAATATTGCCCAAACACTAAGTCACTCTAATTTCTACTGAAAGTAAAATATTGAAGGCCAGGTGTGGTGGCTCACGCCTGTGATCCCAGCACTTTGGGAGGCCGCAGTGAGTGGATCACCTGAGGTCAGGAATTAAAAAATAAAAAAGAAAAAAAAAATTAGCCGGTGCCTGTAATCCTAGCTACTCAGGAGGCTGAGGCAGGAAAATCGTTTGAACCCAGGAGGTGGAGGATGCAGTGAGCAGAGACTGCGCCACTGTACTCCAGCCTGGGTGACAAAGGGAAACTCCATTTCAAAAAAAAAAAAAAGTAAAATATTGGAGGATTTCAACTTCATTCTCAAAGTTCCTCTCCTAAATTGTATTCTCAAAAACAAAGCAAAACAAAACATCAACAAAAGGAAACAAAATCCCCACAGCCCCAGCTCTAGATATTATTTATATATCTAGGACAGAGTCTAAAAAACCGAGGGCCTAGGCTGGGCATGGTGGCTCATGCCTGTAATCCCAGCACTTTGGGAGGCCGAGGCAGGAGGATCATGAGGTCAGGAGATCAAGACCATCCTGGCTAGCACAGTGAAATCTCGCCTCTACTAAAAATACAAAAAAATTAGCTGGATGTGGCAGCACCCGCCTGTAAGTCCCAGCTGCTCGGGAGGCTGAGGCAGGAGAATTGCTTGAACCTGGGAGGTTGAGGGTGCAATGAGTTCAGATCGCGCCACTGCACTCCCGCCTGGGTGACAGAGTGAGACTGTGTCTCAAAAAAAAAAAAAAAGAGAGTGAGGGCCTGCCACGGAGGTAAGACATGAAGCCCTCCCAAGAAGGAGGCTGACAATAGCTCAGAGGCCCCCACATAACTGCTCCAGCTGCTTGTTCAATCCCTTCTGGTCAAAATAAGAAATTTCTACAGCTGTCTTTTGGTATCTGTAGGGGATTGGTTCCAGGACCCTCTACCCCAGTACCCAAATAGTCTCTGATAGAAAACGGTATAGTATTTGCATACAACCTATGCACACCCTCTTGTGTACTTTATTTTTATTTTTGTAGAGATGAGGTCTTGCTTTGTTGCTAAGGCCGGTCTCCTGAGCTGTAGTGATTCTCTTGCCTTGACTTTCCAAAGTGCTGGGATTATAGGCTTGAGCTACCATGCTAGGCTTCCTGTATACTTTAATAAAATCATTTCTAGATTACTTATGTACCTAATACAATGTAAATGTCACGTAGTTTTACTGTACTGTGTTAAATTTGTATTTTTTTAAAAAATTACATACACACACCTATGTGTGTGTTTTGAGACAGTTTCACCCTTGTTGCCCAGGTTGGAGTGCAATGGCTTGATCTTGGCTCACTGCAACCTCAGCCTCCTGGATTCAAGCGATTCTCCTGCCTCAGCCACCTGAGTAGCTAGCATTACAGGCATCTGCCACCATACTTGGCTAATTTTTGTATTTTTAGTAGACAATGGGGTTTCACCATGTTGGCCAGGCTGGTCTCGAACTCCCGACCTCAGGTGATCCACCACCAGCCTTGGCCTCCCAAAGTGCTGGGATTACAGATGTGAGCTACCGCACCCAGCCTGTATTGTTTTTTATTGTTTATTTTCCTGTGGATATGGAGGGCCAAGTGTATATCCCAGGGTCTTAACCACTACCCTTAAAGGAGAAATAAATAGAAAATCCAAGGACAATCGCAGCTTTCATCTACTGCACCCTGACTTGACAGACTAAGACAACACTTTTAAAGCTGCACAGTTAGCTGTCGAATGCTAAAATCTACTGCTTTCATTTTCATATTCATCCAACAATCCAGGGCATATCTGAAAATACCACATAGACTACAAGACTGGAAACAAATCCAGCCAGCTCAGGGTCACCCACTCCACATCGAGTCTTCTTCCTCAGACAGAACCAGCTGCACCTGTATTGGCTGCCTGTCTGGGATTTACCCTCAGGCGTCTATTCATTAGCCTGTGTTTCTGAAAAGCACGTTGATGACAGTAAGCACATTTTCCACTTTGAAATCTTGCCCCCTCAGCTTCTGTCACCACCAATACCTCACACCTGCCCATCCCCACACTCTCCTAATTGTTGGTAAATTTTAAATTCAGTATTTATGTTAATGGTCATGTAAGTATTGCTCACACGCTCAGCCATGGTGAATTTAACTACATTTTTTATATTATAAAGTAAAGCTTCCTTCTTCAAAATTTCCTTGAGAATCCTAATTGCCTCTTTTCATCTGCTTCCTTGGCATGTACCTATCACTAGTTAACACTCTTCCACATGGTCCAGCACAAGAACTGAGTCCCTGGTCTACCCTCTCCCGGGGCCCTGCCCTCTGCTCTGGTGTTGGTGGATGCTCTCGGCAGGCACAGCCTGTGTCTTCCTTTGCTTATCTCGGATGTGGAGCACCCTATTTCCTTCTTTCTCATTTTTAGTTTATTCTCTCCTCTAGTTTTTCCTTACAAAGGGTGAGCAGCAGTCAAATTTTTACAAAATCTACGTGTCTGAAAGAAGTCATGTGGGCACAGCACGGAATTCTAGTCTGGAGCCCCCCACACCAAACTGTTCTTAAAAAACTATCGCCAAATGCTCGGGGAAACTGATTTGAGTAATAATAAAACTGCAGTCTCAAAAAAAAAAAATTAGTTTGGAAATAATTTCCTTTTAATTTTTGAACTACTGCCTGCCCCATTGCTTTCTAGCTTCCAGTATTGCTACTGGAATTTGAGGCCATTTTAAATCGCATTTCTTTCTCCCTCCTTCCTGGGAGTTCTTGGGTCTTCTCCACTATTGTCCTTTGTTGGACGGACAGACTGCAAAATTTTTCTCCCATTCTGTAGGGCTGTCTGTTCACTCTGATGATAGTTTCTTTTGCTGTGCATAAGCTTTTCAGTTTAATTAAATCTCATTTATCAATTTTTGCTTTTGTTGCAATTGCTTTTGGCATTTTCGTCATGAAATCTTTGGCTGTGCCTATGTCCTGAATGGTATTGCCTAGATTTTCTTCCAGGGTTTTTTTTTTTTTTTTTTTTGAGACAGGGTCTCACTTCATTGCCCAGATTGGAGTATAGTGGCTGATCTTGGCTCACTGCAACCTCCGCCTCTCAGGTTCAAGTGGTTCTCCTGCCTCAGTCTATCGAGTACCTGGGGTTATAGGCACCCACTATCATGCCCAGTTAATTATTATATTAGTAGAGACAGGGCTTCACCACGTTGGCCAGGTTGGTCTTGAACTCCTGACATCAAGTGATCTGCCCCTGGTGGCCTCCCAAAGTGCTGGGATTCAGACGTAAGCCACCATGCCTGGCCCTCTTCTAGGGTTTTTATAGTTTTGAGTTTTACATTTAAGTATTTTCTTTTCTTTTGAGATGGCGTTTCACTCTTGTTGTCCAGGCTAGAGTGCAATGGCATGATCTTGGCTCACTGCAGCCTCCACCTCCTTGGTTCAACTGATTCTCCTGCCTCAGCCTCCTGAGTAGCTGGGATTACAGGTGCCTGCCACCATGCCTGGCTAACTTTTTTTGTACTTTTAGTAGAGACAAAGTTTTGCCATGTTGGGCAGGGTGGTTTCAAACTCCTGTCCTCAGGTGATCCGCCTACCTTGGCCTCCCAAAGTGCTGGGATTACAGGCATGAGCCACCACGCCTGGCCTTATATTTAAGTCTTTAATCCATTTTGAGTTAATTTTTGGATATGGTATAAGGAAGGGGTCCAGTTTCAATTTTCTGCATATGGTTGGCCATCTCTCCCAGCACCATTTATTAAACAGGGAGTCCTTTCCCCATTGCTTTTGTCAGGTTTGTCAAAGATCAGATGGTTGTAGGTGGTCTTATTTCTGAGTTCTCTATTCTGTTTAATTGGTCTATGTGTCTGTTCTTGTACCAGTGCCATGTTGTTTTGGTTACTGTAGCCTCATAGTACAGTTTAAAATTGGGTAGTGTGATGCCTCCTGCTTTGTTCTTTGTGCTCAGAACTGTCTTGGCTATTCAGGCTCTATTTTAGTTCCATATGAATTTTAAAATAGTTTTTTTTTTTTCTGGCTGAGTGCAGTGGCTAGGCCTGTAATCCCAGCATTTTGGGAGGCCAAGGTGGGTGGAACACAAGGTCAAGAGATCGAGACCATCCTGGCCAAGATGCTGAACCCCCATCTCTACTAAAAATACACAAAATTAGCCGGGCATGATGGCAGGCACCTGTAGTCCTAGCTACTCGAGAGGCTGAGGCAGGAGAATCACTTGAACCTGGGAGACAGAGGTTGCAGTGAGCCGAGATTGTGCCACTGCACTCCAGCCTGGTGACAGAGTGAGACTCCATCTCAAAAAAAAAATTTTTTTCTAACTCTGTGAAGAATATCGATGGTAGTTTAATGCGAATGCATTTAATCAATAAATTACTTTGGGCAGTATGGCCATTTTCATGATATTGATTCTTCCTATCCATGAGCATGGAATATTTCTCCATCTGTGCCCTCTCTGATTTTTTTGAGCAATGGAATGTAGTTCTCCTTGAAGAGGTCCTTCACATCCCTTGTTAGCTGTATTCCTAGGTATTTTATTCTTTTTCTGGCATTTGTGGATAGAAGGTCATTCATAATTTGGCTGATTGCCTTTTATTGGTGTATAAGAATGCTTGTGATTTTTGCACATTGATTTTGTACCTGAGACTTTGCTGAAGTTGACTATCAGCTTAAGAAGCTGTGGGGCCAGGTGCAGTGGCTCATGCCTGTAATCCCAGCACTTTGGGAGGCTGAGGTGGGCAGATCACAAGGTCAGGAGTTTGAGACCAGTCTGGCCAACATGGTGAAACCCCGTCTCTACTAAAAATATAAAAATTAGCTGGGTGTGGTGGCGGGCGCCTGTAATCCCAGCTACTCGGGAGGCTGAGGCAGGAGAGTAGCTTGAACCCAGGAGGCAGGGGGTTGCAGTGAGCCAAGATCGCGTCATTGCATTCCAGCTTGGGTGACAGGGTAAGACTCCATGTCGAAAAATAAAAAAAGTTTTTGGGTTGAGATGATGGGGTTTTCTAGATACAGGATCATGTCATCTACAAACAAAGATAAATTTGACTTCCTCTTTTCCTATTTGAATATCCTTTATTTCTTTCTCTTTCCTGACTGCCCTGGCCAGAACTTCCAATATCATGTTGAGTAAGAGTGGTGAAAGAGGGCATCCTTGTCTTGTGTCAGTTTTTAAGGGGAATGCTTCCAGTTTTTGCCCATTCAATATGATACTGGCTGTGGGTTTGTCATATATAGCTCTTATTATTTTGAGGTATGCTCCTTCAATACCTAGTTTTTAACATAAAGGAACACTAAATCTTATCGAAGGCCTTGTCTGCATCTGTTGACATAACTATGTGGTTTTTGTCTTTATTCTGCTTATGTGATCAATCACATTTATTGATTTGTGTATGTTGAACCAACCTTGCATTCTGGGGATGAAGTCAACCTGGTCATAGTGGATAAGCTTTTTGATATGCCTCTGAATTCAGTTTTCCAGTATTTTATTCAGGATTTTTATATCAGTGTTCATCAAGGATACTGGCCTGAAGTTCTCTTTTTTTGTTGTATCTCTGCCAGGTTTTGGTATCAGGATGATGCTGGCCTCATACAATGAGTTAGGGAGGAGTCCCTCCTTTTCAATTTTTTTGGAATAGTCTCAGTAGAAATTGTACCAGCTCTTGGCCAGGTGTGGTGGCTCATGCCTGAAATTCCCAGCGCTTTGGGAGGCCGAGGTGGGCAGATCACCTGAGGTCGGGAGATCGAGAACAGCCTGACCAACATGGAGAAACCCTGTTTCTACTAAAAACACAAAATTAGCTGGGTGTGGTGGCACACGCCTATAATCCCAGCTACTTGGAAGGCTGAGGCAGGAGAATTGCTTGAACCCTGGAGGCGGAGGTTGCGGTGAGCCATGATTGTGCCATTGCATTCTAGCCTGGGCAACAAGAATGAAACTTCATCTCAAAATAAAAAAAAATAAAAAAAAAAAAGGAGAAATTGTACCAGCTCTTTTTGTTGTTGTTGTTGTTGTTGTTGAGATGGAGTCTCGCTCTGTCGCCCAGGCTGCAGTGCAGTGGCTGGATCTCAGCTCACTGCAAGCTCTGCCTCCCGGGTTTACACCATTCTCCTGCCTCAGCCTCCCAAGTAGCTGGGACTACAGGCGCCCGCCACTTCGCCCAGCTAGTTTTTTAAATTTTTTTATTTTTTAGTAGAGACGGGGTTTCACTGTGTTAGCCAGGATGGTCTTGATCTCCTGACCTTGTGATCTGCCCGTCTCGGCCTCCCAAAGTGCTAGGATTACAGGCTTGAGCCACCGTGCCCGGCCACCAGCTCTTCTTTGTACCTGTGGTTGAATTCAGCTGTGAATCCATCTGGTCCTGGGCTACTTTTTTTTTTTTTTTTTTTTTGCTTGGTAGGATATTTACTGCCTCAATTTCAGAACTCATTATTGGTCTATTCAGGGATTCAATTTCTTCTTGGTTCAGTCTTGGGAGGGTGTATGTGTCCAGGAATTTATCAATTTTTTTTAGATTTTCCAGTTTATGTGCATAGAGGTGTTTATAGTATTCTCTGATGATCGTTTGTATTTCTGTGGGGTCAGTGGTGATAGTTCCCTATCATTTCAGATTGTTCATTTGATTATTCTCTATCATCTTCTTTATTAGTCTAGCTAGTGGTCTATTTTATTAATTTTTTCAAAAAACCAGCTCCTGGATTTGATTTTTTGAAGGGTTTTTTTGTGTCTCTTATCTCTTCAGTTCAGCTCTGATCTTGGCTATTTTTTATCTTCTGCTAGATTTGGGGCTTGTTTGCTCTTGATTCTCTAGTTCTTTTTTTTTTTTTTTGAAACGGAGTCTCGCTCTGTCGCCCAGGCTGGAGTGCAGTGGCGCGATCTCGACTCACTGCAAGCTCCGCCTCCCAGGTTTATGCCATTCTCCTGCCTCAGCCTCCCGAGTAGCTGGGACTACAGGCGCCCGCCACCTCGCCCAGCTAGTTTTTTGTATTTTTTAGTAGAGACGGGGTTTCACCAGGTTAGCCAGGATGGTCTCGATCTCCTGACCTTGTGATCCGCCCATCTCGGCCTCCCAAAGTGCTGGGATTACAGGCTTGAGCCACCGTGCCCGGCCAATTCTCTAGTTCTTTTAATTGAGATGTTAGGTTGTGAACCTGAGATCTTTCTAGCTTTTCGACGTGGGCATTTAGTGCTATAAATTTCCCTCTTAACACTGCTTTAGCTGCGTTAAGAGATTCTGATAAGTTATCTCTTTGTTCTCATTAGTTTCAAATAACTTCTTGATTTCTACCTTAATTTCATTATTTACCCGAGAGTCATTCAGGAGCAGGCTGTTTAATTTCCATACAGTTGTGTGGTTTTCAGTGAATGTTTAAATCTTGAGTTCTAATTTGATTGTGCTGTGGTGTAAGAGACTGTTTGTTTTTATTTCAGTTCTTATGCATTTGCTGAGGAGTGTTTTGCTTCCGATTACGTGATCAGTTTTAGAGAAAGTGCCATGTGGTGATGAGAAGAATGTACATTTTGTTGTTTTTGACTGGAGAGTTCTGTAGCTATCTGTAAGGTCACTTGATCCAGGGCTGAGTTCAGGTCCTGCATATTTTTGTTAACTTTCTGTCTTGATCTGTCTAATATTGTCAGTGGGGTGTTAAAAGTCTCCTACTATTATTGTGTGGGAGTCTAAGTCTCTTTGTAGACCTCTAAGAACTTGCTTTATGAATCTGGGGGCTCCTGTATTGGGTGCATATATATTTAGGATAATTAGCTCTTCTTGTTGAACCCTTTACCATTATATAATCCCCTTCTTTGTCTTTTAAAATCTTTATTGCTTTAAAGTCTGTTTTGTCAGAACCTAGGATTGCAAGCCTTGTTTTCTTCTGTTTTCCATTTGCTTGGCAAATTTTATTCCATCTGTTTATTTTAAACCTATGTGTGTCTTTGCACATGGGGGGGGGGGGTCTCTTGAAGACAGCACACCCAAATGTCTTGGCTCTTTATCCAGCTTGTCGCTCTGTGTCTTTCAATTGGGGCATTTAGCCCATTTACATTTAAGGTTAATATTGTTATGTGTGAATTTCATCCTGTCATCATGGTGCTAGCTGGTTATTTTGCAGACTTGTTTATGTAGTTGCTTTATAATGTCACCGGCCTATGTATTTCAGTGTGTTTTTGCAGTGGCTGGTAACAGTTTTTCCTTTCTGTATTTAGTGCTTCCTTCAGGAGCTCTTGTAAGGCAGGCCTAGTGGTGATGAATTACCTAAGAATTTGCTTGTCTGGAAAGAATCTTATTTCTGTTTTGCTCATGAAGTTTAGTTTGGCTAGATATGAAATTCTGGGTTGGAATTTTTTTTCCTAAGAATGTTGAATATTAGCCCCCAATCTCTTCTGGCTTGTAGGGTTTCTGCTGAGAGGTCCCCTGTTAGTCTGAAGGGATTCCCTTTGTAGGTGACCTGGCCTTTCTCTCTGGCTGCCTTTAATATTTTTTCTCTCATTTCAACCTTGGGGAATCTGATGATTATATGCCTTGGGGTAGATCTTCTTGTGGAGTATCTTACTGGGGTTCTCTGCATTTCCTGCATTTGAATATTAGCCTGTCTTGTTAGGTTGGGAAAATTCTCCTGGATGATATCCTGAAGTACGTTTTACAACTTGGTTCGACTCTCCCTGTCTTTTTCGGGTAACCCAATTAGTTGTAGGTTTGGTCTCTTCACATAATCCCATATTTCTTGGAGGTTTTGTCATTCCTTTTCATTCTTTTCTATTCTTGTCTGCCTATTTCAGAAAGACAGTCTTCAATGCTCTGAGATTCTTTCCTCTGCTTGGCCTATTCTGCTATTGATACTTGTGATTGCAATGTGAAGTTCTCATGTTGTGTTTTTCAGGTCCATCAGGTTGGTTATGTTTCTCTCAAAACTGGCTATAAGCTCCTGTGTTGTTTTATCACGGTCCTTAGCTTCTTTGCATTGGGTTACAACATGCTCCATTAGCTCAGCAAAGTTCATTATCACCCACCTTCCGAGGCCTGCTTCTGTCAATAACGCCATCTCAGCCTCAGCCCATTTCTATTTCTCCCTTGCTGGAGAGGTGTTGTGGTCATTTGGAGAAGAGGCACTTTAACGTTTTGAGTGTTCAGCATTTTTTGTGTTGATTTTCTCATCTCTGTGGGTTTATCAAACTTTGATCTTTGAGGTTGCTGACTTTTCAATGGGGTTTTTATGCGGTTTTTTTGGTTCATGTTGGTTGTTGTTGCTTTTTTTTTTTTTTTTTTTTTGATATAGGGTCTCACTTTGTCACCCAGGGTGGAGTGCAGTGGCACAATCTCAGCTCACTACAACCTCTGCCTCACAGATTCAAGCAGTTTTCCCTCCTCAGCCTGCCACCATGCCCGGCTAATTTTTTTTTTTTTGTATTATTAGTAGAGATGGGGTTTCACCATGTTGGCCAGGCTGGTCTTGAACTCCTGACCTCAAGTGATCCGCCCACCTCAGCCTCCCAAAGTGCTGGGATTACAGGTGTGAGCCACCACACCTGGCCTGTTATTTTTCTTTTACTAGTCAGGCCACTCTACCACAGGACCTCTGAGGTTTGCTGGGAGTCTGCTCCAGACCCTAGTTGCCTCGGTTTTTCCTATACCTGGAGGTATCACCAGCAAAGTCTGTGGAACAGAAAATATGGCAGCCAGCTTCCTCCTCTAAAAGCTTTGTCCCAGGAGGGTACTGACTTGTTGCTGGCCCAAATGCACCTGTAGGGGGTGGCTCACCCAGTCAGGAGGAAAAGGGTCAGGGACCTACTTCAAGCAGCAGCCTGGCTGCTTTTTGCAGAGTAGGTATGCTGCGTTTGGGGGAACTCTTCCTTATCCAGACTGTTTATATTCTCCAAAGCCAGCAGGCTGAAATGGCTGAGTCAACTGAACTACAGAGATGGTGGCCACCCCGCCCCCCCCAGGAACTCGGATCCAACTCAGGCAGATTTCCAGCCTGCTGCTGTTGGCTGGCTAGAATTCCAAGCCAGTGGGTCTTCACTTGTGAGATGCTGTGGAAGTGGGCCTCACAGAATGACACTGCTTGGCTCCCTGGATTCAGCCCTCTTCCTGGGGATCTGTACACACAGATTTCCCACCTTGCTGGGGGTCCTGGGGCTGAAGTGTGTGAAACTCCTGGGTCTCTGTGTGTGACTCAGTGGCTGCGCTGCTGAGACTGAACACAACTCTGTGTACTGGACCCCAGGCCCTAGTGGCATGGCTCATGAGGGGATCTCCTGATCGTGGGTTGCAAAGATCTGCGGGAGAAGTGTGGTTTCCCCGGCGAGGTTGCACACTCACTCACCATTTCTCTTGCCTGGGGGTGGGGGTTCCTTTGGCTCCACGCTGCTCCTGCGTGGGCCATTAACCCCGACCCTCGCTTTTCTTCATCCTCTGTGGGTTGAGTTGTTTGCCTAGTTAGTTCCAGTGCGAGAACCTGAATATTTCAGTTGAAGGTGAATTCACTCACCCCTTTTCTGTCCTCTTCGTGAGTGACGTGGACCTCAGCTGCTTCTCATCAGCCATCTTGGATCCTCCTGTATTATAATTTTAAATATCTGCACTTAGAACTGAGGCTGCCATCCCTCTGCAGATGATGGAGATGAAACTGTAGAGCCCACGGTCTGCTGGGGTTGGGTACCTATTGTTGCATGTGGGGCCAGGCCGAAAACCTGCTAAAAAGTAGCAGAGCATCTGCCAGCACAACTCTGCGGGACAAAGAGGCTGATGACCCCTGCCTGGCGTGCAGACCAGGTAGGCGACACGGGGTGGGGATGGACTGGGGCAGCCTATATTTTAATTTGCAAATGCTTTTATGTTCTCCATTTGTTTCTGTCATGGCATCCTGTTCGTTTCAGAGACGTAGTGTTTCATTTCTGTGAAGGTTTTGTGAAAATGTAATACAGTGATATATTCACAAGGCTCAAATTCTGAAGGTTCAAAAATGAGTCCATAGTGCAAGTCTCCCTCTCAGCACTGTTCCAAAGCCTGCCAGTTTGGCCACCCTTCCCTGGGGCCATTAATGTCACCAGTTCATTCTATAGTGTGGAATATAGTGCACATATAATTTTCTCTCTTTTCCCCACAAGCAGTAGCTACCATACAGAGTTTTGAATCTTTTCTCCATGTAATGATGCATCTTCAAGGATGTCTCATTATTGGGATATAAAGAGCTGCTTCCTTGTTTGTACAGTCGCCCAATATTCTGTTCACATAGATGCACTACCATTTATTTAGCTGGCTTTTATTTATTTACTTATTTAGAGACAGGGTCTCACTCCACATGCCCAGGCTGGTGTATAGTGGCACGATCTCGGCTCACTGTAGCCTCGACCTCCCGGGCTCAGGTGATTCTCCCACCTCAGCCTCCTGAGTAGCTGGGACTACAGGTACATGCCACTACACCCAATGAATTTTTGGTATTTTTAGTAGAGATGAGGTTTCGCCATGTTGCTCCAGCTGGTCTCAAACTCCTGGACTCAAGCAATGTGCCAGTCTGCCCACCTTAGCCTCCCAAAGTGCTGAGATTACAGGTGTGAACCACTGTGCCAGGCTATTTAACTGGCTTTCCAATGGTTAATTCACAAAATTTTACTATCACAAACAAGGCTGATACAAAAAATTACAAGATAACATTTTACATTTCTGAGGAAGGAGCATTCCTATTTCTCCCCAGCATGAACTGGAAGCCCTTCCTGGGGCTCCCGGGACACGCTGGCTTGCACTGTGAGTTTGCCGCTGCAGGCTGTGAGGTTTCAGCCTTCCCTACTCTGCAAAGTCAGGTCCCACTCACTGTTTCATTTCCCAGCTTCCAAACATTGCTGCTACCCCTCATCTTTCATGGGCTGTTTTCCCATTCTTTGTTCTCATGGATTTAAATGTTTAAAAAATTCCTTCACTGTCATTGTGTTCAGGGTATTCAGGGAATAAAATAAATAGATATATTCAGTCTGCTATCTTCAATCTGAAGTTTCTAATCCCTTGCTTTTACAATTTCTTTAGGTTGTATTATTTGTTTTTTTTCCGGAAATGTGACAATGGCTCAGTCTGGATGTGAGGTTTTCTTCTCTGTGCAATGGGGGAACACTCATCAGCAGATGTAGGCAGGGGATGCTCAGACGCTCCACCTGAAGGCATGGATTGCTAAGGTTGGTCTCTATCATGGACTTTTATTGTTCTCCAATCACATTTAGTATGAAATGTAACACAATGTTCTAAATTCAAAATTAATTTTTTTTTTTTCTAACAGGGAATTGAAACTTGATGGCTAGGTTAAAAAGAAA
Organism: Piliocolobus tephrosceles; assembly: GCF_002776525.5. Lineage (NCBI taxonomy): Eukaryota > Metazoa > Chordata > Mammalia > Primates > Cercopithecidae > Piliocolobus > Piliocolobus tephrosceles. Next base: position 127,447,274 of record NC_045444.1, on the reverse strand, counting down.
TAAGGAAGAGACAACAATAATAAACATGGCTTGATGAGGGAGGTCTGAATCAGACCAAGCTCTTTTTGATAGTCACAGGTTAAAACAAGCCCACAAAAAAACAGCAGGTCACACAGGTAACGGGCTCCCAGACTGCAATAGTGACAATTCCCACAACATTCAGCATCGAGGAGACCTTTTCGGGATTACCATAGTCTATCAGAGGTGCAAAATTTTACAAGGGCCAGTGACTGGAGTACCCCCAAAAGGAGGGGCCCAGACAAGTTGGAAATATTTAGTCTGGGTGCAAGAGGACGTAGGGAGCCCCAACAAGAGTTTTCAGATATGTGAAGGGCCTGAATAAGGAGAAAAGCTCCTTCTAGCTGGCACCAGCAGTCACACTTAAGCTTCTTGGACATCACAAACCCCAGCACACACACACGACCACAAATGGAACTGAGCAGGCCGTGCTCACCATTGATGTAATTATTTACCTACGCATCACAACCAATACAAACACCTCAGAAGACAACACTGACTCTTATCACAAGCAATCCCTCTGCTATTTCCTACTCTATTCTAGTGTGTTTACTTCAATGATTACTGTGACCCACTCTAAAGTGCTCACAGTCCAGCACAGATCACACCCACAGCACAGACTGCTCCACTGGCAAAAAAACAGGTTATGCTTTAGGATTCTAAGGGGGTAGGTGGAATCCCAGGAGGGAATGGGAAGTCCCAGAGGCAGTGGGGAATCCAGGGAGGCGGGAGGCAGTCCCAGGAAGCAGTGGGCCCCATGATATGGAGGATATTCACACCTGTGTCAGAGAAGGACAAAAGAATAATTTCCCCACTGAGTAAGAGGTTGGATTGGATGATATGCAAAGCCCCTCTTCCAAATCGAGGACCTTACTCATCAGGACAAAAATTTACCAACATCTATAAGAACAAACCCCACCAGGTTGCAGAATACCTCCCCTGCCCTGTTCTCACCCCTCCCTTCCCCACTGGCCTACCTGAAACACGAGTACACCCATGTGGGAAACCGCCAGTTGAATCTTGGTTCCTTCCCTGTCAGAAGCCATGTGAAATCTGATGCCATACATTTCCAACTTTCGAGCAACTTCGAGCACCTGGAAATCCGACTCAGCAGGTGTCTGGCCCCTGTAATGAAAAACAGGAGAACCACACACTACAAACACTTGCTTTCTGAAAGAGCCAAAATGCATTATGGAAGTGATCAGGAAAACCAACAATGAAGGCTTTACGTGTCTAGAGGACAGATCGTTCACTGTCTGTATGTTTACCCACTACAAAAACACTATACCACATGTGCAGGCCACAGACATCCTCAGTTTTCTTCTACTCTGTAACTACTTTGGAACGGGTAGAATGCTTTCTTTGCATACATTAGCTACTCAGCCTTACATCTGTTCCATAGTGACAAGGTTATACACAAACACTACTGGCAAAGACAAATTTTAAATCAGAAGAAATACCACACAGGGCCGGGCACAGTGGCTCACGCCTGTAATCCCAGCACCTTGGGAGGCTGAGGTGGGTGGATCACCTGAGGTCAGGAGTTCGAGACCAGCCTGGACAACATGGTGAAACCCTGTCTCTACTAAAAATACAAAAATTAGCCAGGCACGGTGGTGGAGTTTGCAGTGAGCTGAGATCATGCAACTGTACTTCAGAATGGGTGACAGAGTGAGACTCCACCTCAAATAATAATAATAATAATAATAATAATATGAAAAAAAAGAAAACGAGTGTGATGAGACAGTAGTGTTATCTACAGTATTTCTTTTCTTTTTTTTTTGGAGTCTCACTCTGCAGCTCAGGCTGGAGTGTAATGGTGCAATCTCAGCTCACTGCAACCTCTGCCTCCCAGGTTCAAGTGGATTCTCCTGCCTCAGCCTCCGGAGTAGCTGTGATGACAGGCGTGAGCCACCACGCCCAGCTAACTTTTTGTATTTTCAGTAGAGACGGGGTTTGCCATGTTGGCCGGGCTGGTCTCAAACTCCTGACCTCAGGTGATCCACCCACCTTGGCCTCCCAAAGTGCTGGGATTATGGGCACGAGCCACTGCGCCCGGCCAACTCCTTTTCATTTTAAAAAACATTTTTTACTATGTGAAACATCTGTGTCTTATAAACCCATTTTATCACTCACTCACTCGCTCGCTCACTCATTTAGAGACAGGGTCTCGCTCTGTTGCCCAGGCTGGAGTGTAGTGGCATAATCTTGGCTCACTGCAAGCTCCGCCTCCCAGGCTCAAGTGATCCTTCTGCCTCAGTCTCCCGAGTAGCTGAGACCACAGGCACACACCACCACAGTTGGCTAATTTTTTGTAGAGACAGGGTTCTGTCATGTTGCCCAGGGTGGTCTTGAACTCCTGGACTCAAACGAGTCGGCCTCTCAAAGTGTTGGGATTACAGGCATGAGCCACTGTGCCTGGCTTCTTTCTGCAGTTTCAAAGATCTAAAAGCAATGGGATACAGTCAAGAAAAGCACTTCTTTAATATCCTATTCAGTGATTATAAAGGTGTTTTCAGTGGATCACTGAAGAACCATTAGAATCATAAGACAATGTAAAAATTGTATAATAATTAAAATAAAGGTACAATATTTTCTTTAAAAAAACCCTAAAGAACTATTAAAAGAAATCAGATGTGCAATGAAGCTGTGAAGATTGTGACAGACAAACTCTCAAATTAACACACTGCAGGCCTACGGTGTGGAGCAGGGCTTCCTGCTTCCTGGCTTATTCGGGAAGAGCTCAACTGTATTCCCGTATGAAGCAGACCACATGACTCACCCTTCTCTTACCGGTTTTGTAGGGTTTTTAGCAGATACATGTGCACATGTAAGCACACACACACGCACAGACACACGCACATGTGCAAGTACACATAACCACAGTATACAACACACACAGGAACACACATCAACACACAGGAACACAGGAGCCACACACACACAATGCATGCATAGGAACACATATAACACACATGCACATACGACCACACAGCCACACATGTATACACAGAACACACCCAGACACACACACACAGAACTACCCTGAGGGTCCAGTTCTTTCTTCCACAAGCAGCTTTCTCAACATAAGCGCCCAAAAATGTTGTCACTGTCTCCTCACTGCACTTTCAGTGTACTTGAACCTAGAATTCACCCTCAACACTCACTGAAAATGCTGAAGGCGATGCATTGCCACACTGCCAAGCTCAGAAATCTGCTCCTGTGCCTACCTCCCCAGGCCTGGTAATCTCCACACAAGGGGCTGTGGCCACTACCCTAAAACATGCTCTCTTGGCACCTGTGCCCTTCCATGCCTCTGGCTGCTGAATGCTTCTGTGGGTGCCTCCTCCTGCACTCGGCCTCTCAAATGTCAGTTCTTCAGGGGTTCATCCTGGGCTCTTCTCCCTTCCTGACCTGTATCTGTCCTCTGCCTAGCTGATTTCACCCATTGCACAGGTTAACCTGGACTACGTGCTGACAACACTCTCCCCAGCATCCCAAACCCACCCATCCACTAGGGACTGTCCTTCGGGTTGGACAGTTCATAGCACAATGCTCAGTTCTCCCTTCCTCATGACCAGCCCCTGCCGTGTGTCTCAGCAGGGAGAGACTGTCCCCAACCCTAGGAACACAGACTGAACCAGTGACCGTTTCCTGCTGGGATGGCACATAACACTAGGAGAAGGCCCTTGGCTCCATGGGTCAAGGTCTGGATGTGACAATCATAATAGCTGTACCTTCCTCGCTACCAGCCAGAATAATGGCAACACTTGAAAGAGACAAAGCCAAGGGTACCCGGGAGAACAGAGCAGGAGCTCTACCCGCACTGCCCTGCATGGAGGCCTCCTCAAGGTCAGATCGGGTGAATGGATAAGAAGCAACGACTTACACACACAAGATGCCCCACACCGCTATGTCTGAGAGGGAACTCTGCACACACGGTCTCACCGTATGTACGATGGGGTAAAACCGTGCATGCCATGAGATGGGTTTGAGGATTACACACAAATGCTTGTAAGAGCCGTCCGTAATTGCCACCATGGCCTCTCCAGTATTAGTTGGCACTTCCACCTCCAGCCCTTGAACCCAATGTGTCCATGCCATGCTGGAACCTCCCCTCCTCCCTCCCTTCCCAGGCTGGTGCTTTGCTTGGAATGCTTCCTTCCTGGCTCTGCCCGCCTAGGTCCTCCCACGAGCCTCCTGGAGCCTCGCCTCAGCCTTCTTTCAGCTCATAGTGTATGAGCTATGCTCTTGCTACACTGCACACATTCTCATCTGTAGAAATGGATTTGTATATCTCATGACTGCCATGCTGTCCGGCACACACAAGGCAATCCCCCTGCACACACAAGAGATCCCCCACACTGGGAGTGGTGAGGTGTACAAAATGCACACCGTCTTACAGGGTAAGGTAAAATCTGTATGGGTAGGCATCTCAGTCTGTGCTGTTCAAACCAACTACCCAGTGCTGACAGCAGTGGTGGATGCATCGTTGGCACTCATACTCTGAAGGTGTGAAAGGGCAGCTGCCAGCAAGCTCCAGTAGAGCCTTAATGACACACATGAACATACATGATCTGACAAACCTGCATCTCAAAAGGATGTGTCACAAAGGCAAGGCTAAGTCCTCCTGACTCACTTTCACCAGCTGAGTGCTCCCCTTTGGTGACTAAAGCTCCCACCCACCTGGGCCAGAGCCCACAGCGCTTTCCCATACTGTTCTTCAATCCTTTTCCCCTTAGCTAGCACTCTTTCTCTACGTCTCTACCACTTCCATCCAGAAAAACCCACCAGTGTCAAGTCTCAGAGAAATCAAAACAAGACGAGATGGACATGGGTGCCAGGTGATTCCTAATGCCCTGACACAGGCCAACACTGTCAGCCTCACACAGTCCCCTCCTCCTCACCACAGCAGTGTCTTCCCCGCAGAGGACTCTTCCCGCCACACTGCAGAGACACTGCAGCAGCTGAGACCCCCACAACAGCCACCCCATCCTGCTCACTAGCATCTGCCTCCCCTAGGCCCTGATGTCTTTTTCAGCACCTTTTTTTTTTTTTGAGATGGAGTCTCGCTCTGTTGCCAGGCTGGAGTGTGCAGCGGTGTAATCTTGTTGCACTGCAACCTCCACCTCCTGGGTCCAAGCGATTCTCCTGCCTCAGCCTCCCGAGTTGCTGGGATCACAAGCGCCTTCCATTAGCTCGGCTAATTTTTTCGTATTTTTAGTAGAGATGGGGTTTCACTATGTTGGCCAGACTGGTCTCAAACTCCTGACCTCAGGCAATCCACCTGCCTCAGCCTCCCAAAGTGCTGGGATAACAGGCGTGAGCTACCATGCCCGGCTTCTTCCAGCACCTTCTAAAGCAGCACATCATGCAGGTGTGAAGGTGCTTCAGACCAGGGCTGCAGCTTCTGTGTGTCTGCCAAGCTGTCTCTGGTGGCAGCTGCACATCCTGAGGCTGGGAGCAATGGTCCTTATGTTAGAATCTTGCAAAAGTCACGACAACAGTCCTTTCTCGTTACACACTCTTTAGTCATTACTGTGGTGACAACATATCGATAGACAATTGTGATGACTTACACGTGCTTCCGATGGAATTCTAGTATCTTCTCAAGGCAGTGCTGCTGGCCAGGCAAATACTCGTTGGCTTTGAGGTGCTCTCGGTCCAGCATTTCATCGTAATCTCCTATTTCCGCTGAGATAGGATAAAAGTCAGTAATTCTAATGTTTAAATAAACTACAAGCATTTGTACATGTCACTGCATACATTAAAAGTAAAAAAAAAAAATTATCCCGAATTTGTAGCAAAATAATACATCCCTAAAAAGGCAAGATTTTGTATTTTATTTTTCCAAATATTTTATGCTGTTAAAAGGCAAATATAATGAGAAGTGAAGAGGATTTCTTGAAGAACAAAGGCCTGATGAGTAACTCCAGGGAGGCAAACATTGAATGATGAGTTTAATGTGTTTATTATTATTTTGACACAAGGTCTCGTTCTGTTGCCCAGGCTGGAGTGCAATGTGCGATCACCACTCAATGCAGCCTCAACCTCCCGGGCTCGAGCAATCTGCCCGCCTCAGCCTCCTAAGTAGCTGGGACTGTAGGTGAGCACCACCATGCCCAGCTAATTTTTGTATTTTTTGTAGAGATAAGGTTTTGCCACATTGCCCAGGCTGGTCTCAAACTCCTGGACTTAAGCCTCCTGCCTTGGCCTCCCAAATGTGCTGGGAGTATGGCATGAGCCACTGCATCTGGAGTATTATTTTTAAACCACACCTTAAACCTAAGTTGTCTCAAGATTATCATGATCAGGATGAAGTATTTTGTTTATTTTAGGATAACGTATTTTAAGTGATTTTTTCCTTCAGACCTTCTCAAATTTCTTGATGAATAATGTCTTTCTAATTTCATGTATTTTAAGGCCACAATGTCTTAATAACATAAAGTCCAATAATTTAAAATATGCTTTTATTTTTAGACAATCTCATATTCACAGAGAAGTTACAAGCACAGTACAAGAGTTTTTCCTCTGAGCCATTTGAGAGTGAGTTGCTAACATGTTACTATCCATACTTCAGTATGGACTTTCTATAAGCTAGGACATTTGATACGGTTTGGCTGTGTTCCCACCCAAATCTCATCTTGAATTGTAACTCCCACAAGTCCCACATATAGTGGGAGGAATCCAGTGAGAGGTAATGGAACCATGGGGGCGGATCTTTTCCATGCTGTTCTCGTAATAGTGAATAAGTCTCGTGAGATCTGATGATTTTATAAGGAGTAGTTTCCCTGTACAAGCTCTCTCTTGCTGCTGCCGCATGTCTCTATCAGCAGTGTGAAAATGGACTAATACAATATTCTTACCTGCAGCCTTGTAAAACTACCCAGATCAGGAACAGGGCCATGATCTGAGGCTCCATCCCAGATGCGGACCCTAGTCATATTTTACCAGATGCCCAATTATGTTTTTTACAGCAAAAAGATCTGGTTCAGTCATACGTTGCATTTGTTGCCATGTGTCTACCTGAGAAGTCTTTCAGCCAAATGAATAAGAACCCAAGTCACTTTGAAAACTTTAATTAATCAACATGTCCCCTGGTGGAGGACAGCAAACCCGTAATAAAATTTATTATTTGAAGAAGGTATGTCTGGGGAAGGACCAAGGAAGCTGCAAATAACCTATATACTTATTAATTCCTAAAATTTTGGACACTTTCCATGTCATATTTCCTGCATGCAAATTTCAGAAACATTAGTTCTGTGCTGGGAAGCTGTGGTCCCACCCCTAGGCTAGGAGCAATGTGGGTATTTGTTTTTCTATTCCCATCGCTGGGGGCTCGGCAAGGTCCCAGAACCTCCTCTTACACTTCTCATAGTTTATTTTTGAAGTAACTATAATTCTTCATACAGTTCTGAACCATCTCTTGATCTGTGTGAGATACTGAAGAAATGTCTTCTTTTTCCTTCATGGCTAACGCTTAACTAATCTGAGAGGGCTGTAACTTTTATCCCAGTGAGGCCCTTTCCAGGGTTTGCTGAGAGTTTGGTTTATATTCTGACTCAGACTGAATATGCATTGCTGGTAAAATGCACAAAAACATAAATGACAGACAACCCAAAAGAAGGAATGTGGCTACAGATTTTGGCCTTGGCCTGTGTTTGCTATGTGGAAACTATTTGCCTCAAGGAGTTCCACTTTATAGAAGTTAACCTTTAGCTTATAAAAAATATTGAAATTGAAACACCACATTCTATGGTCAGGCTCATTAACTAGGCATGTACATCAGCAACTAATTGCAGTTCTGAGCGTGGGTACATCTGTGCCATGGTAAGTGCATGCTCCCTGCTAGCAGGGAGATACTCACACTGCAGAAGATGGGACGTGAGAAGGGCTGCTGTGGTGTCAGCACAGGTCAAACGCTCTTCCAGCAGGTCCCTCTTAAGTTGCAAGGCAAACAAGTATCTAGAAGAGAGTTCAAAATAAGACAGAGATCAACTCCAAACGTTCTCTGAATGTAACACAGACATGTCTCCACAGCAAGACAGCAAATGAGCCCTGGGAAGTGGCAGTGACCCAACAGTGAGCAAAATGCAAGGCGGTCATGAAACAGCAAAGTCACAAAAGGCCTTTCATGAAACAAACAGTCACCAAGCAAAGGTCAGATGACAAACCAACTCAGCAGACTGAGTCACACACATGGGAGAGTGCACAGAAAGTGCTGAATACACTGAGGCACTCAGATGCAAACAATAAAAAGAAGAAATTGGCCGGGGGCGGTGGCTCACTCCTGTAATCCCAGCACTTTGGGAGGCTAGGCTGGGTGGATCACCTGAGGTCAGGAGTTCGAGACCAGCCTGACCAACATTGTGAAACCCTGTCTCTACTAAAAGTGCAAAAACCAGCCGGGCACGGTGGTTCACGCCTGTAATCCTAGCTACTCGGGAGGCCGAGGCAGGAGAATCGCCTGAACCCGGAGGTAGACATTGCAGTGAGCTGAGATCACGCCACTGCACTCCAGGTTAGGCAACAAGAGTGAAACTCTGTCTGGAAAAAAAAAAAAAAAAAAAGAAATAGCTTTCTCAGGCATATCATCTACCCATATAATTACACGTCTGCAGCCATACCTTCAAGGACGGAAGGTCACAAATTCACGTTACTTCTGTTAGTCACACAAAACTGCACTCACCATTTTGGATGAAACAGGAGAAATATCCAATGAAAACACAGCTTAAAGCAAGGTTGTATAATTTTTTAACAGACTGATAATATCTGGTCTTGGCTAGGATCTGAGAAACAGGCACTTTTGAATACCATTAGTGAGAATGTAATGAGAGAAGGCAATTGAAAATATTTATATGTTCATTTATTCCATCAGCAAATAATTACTGAATGTGAATTATGTTCTAGGTACTATTCTGGGAGCTGGAAATGCAACGGTAAGCAGGACCAACTCCCTGCCCCCAGTGGAATTCATGCCCCAGTGCACACTATTAAAATTTACTACATTCTCTTAATATTCAGGATGTACATACCCTTTAACAACAATTCCATTTCTACAAACTTTCCTAGAGTAATATTCCCATAGTTCTCAAAGGTATGTGAACAATGTTTCTTTGCAGCATTAGAGAAAAATTGGGGCTGGGTGCGGTGGCTCAAGCCTGTAATCCCAGCACTTTGGGAGGCCGAGACGGGCGGATCACGAGGTCAGGAGATCGAGACCATCCTGGCTAACACGGTGAAACTCCGTCTCTACTAAAAAAAAAAAAAAAAAAAAAAACTAGCCGGGCGAGGTGGCGGGCACTTGTGGTCCCAGCTGCTCAGGAGGCTGAGGCAGGAGAATGGCGTGAACCTGGGAGGTGGAGCTTGCAGTGAGCTGAGATCCGGCCACTGCACTCCAGCCTGGGCGACAGAGCAAGACTCCGTCTCAAAAAAAAAAAAAAAAAAGAAAAATTGGAAATATGGATGAATATGAGAATGATTAAATTATGTTACAGCCTAATTTAGTATATTTTTATATACAATATGGAAAAATGTCCACAGCATGCTTAATAAGTGGGGGAAAAGTCAACCTACAGTTCAATATGTATCATTTGATATTGTTTTATAACATGTAATTTCTTTAAAGTTCTTACAGCTGTGTGTTTATTGTACATCTATGCTTTCATCTGAAAGATACGTACTTACGCGGAGAATAAGGTGCTGGGTAAGCGGAGAACTTCTACTTTTTACTTATCTTTGTTTACTTATTTTTTTTGAGACAGGCTCTCACTCTATTGCCCAGGCTGGAGTGCAGTGGCACTACCACAGCTGACTGCAGCCTTGACCTCCTGGGCTCAAGTGATACTCCTGCCTCAGCCTCCAGAGTAGCTGGGACCACAGGTGCACACCACCATGCCTGGCTTATTTTTTGATATTTTGTAGAGATGAGGTCTCCCCATGTTGCCTAGGCTGGTCTTGAACTCCTGAGCTCAATCGATCCTCCCACCTTGGCCTCCTGAAGTGCTGGGATTACAGGTGTAAGCCATTGCACCTGGCCCTTAGCTTTATTTGGAAAAAAAAAATTCTTTCACCACCAACATGTATGTTTTTATAACAGAAAAAAGAATCCTCCACATAAATACGGGGGAGAAAGGAGTAACTATAACACTGAGTTACCAGCATGAGTCCCAGAACTTGAGACCTAGGATCCTGAATTAGGGGACACTTTGTTATCCATCATTTTCAGATCTATCTATCTATCTATCTATCTATCTATCTATCTATCTATCTAGATCTATATATATATATATTTAAAAGTGGTTCCCTCAAAAGAGACGTTTTTGGGTAAACGTCAGGCATTTAATACACTATTAAGATCTATGGTCATGCATAAAAATACTTTTTGCCACCTTTGGAGTTTAGTTTCCTAAGCCTTCAAAAATAAGAGGCTGAACTAATATGGTCTCTCCATTTCCTTGAAGTTGACATTCTATGATTTTTTGCTGTTAAAATGATATGCAGAAACCTTTAAAAGAGAGTTCATAAGACATCTGATTCATTTATGAGTACACTTTTAGCCAGAAGGCAAAAAAGTTACTGATACCACTACAACATCATAGTTCTCTTTTATATCTCACATTGGGTTTTCAGTTGGTTTTTAGATTATTCCTCTATTCTTCATAATATAATTGATACACAAACAAATATAAAAAAATACAAAGAAAAACCTTGCATAACCTTACTGTCCAGATGAAACAACTGTTAACATTTTCTTTTTTTTTGAGACAGAGTTTCACTCTTGTTGCCCAGGCTGGAGTGCAATGCGCGACCTCAGCTCACTGCAACCCTGCAACCTCTGCCTCCTGGGTTCAACAGATTCTCCTGCCTCGGCCTCCCAATTAGCTGGGATTAAAGGTGCCTGCCACCATGTCTGGATAATTTTTTTTGGAGACAGAGTCTCGCTCTGCCGCCCAGGCTAGAGCGCAGTGGTGTGATCTTGGCTCACTGCAAACTCTGCCTCGCGGGTTCACGCCATTCTCCTGCCTTAGTCTCCTGAGTAGCTGGGACTACAGGGGCCCGCCACCACGCTTGGCTAATTTTTTGTATTTTCTTTTTTCTTTTTTTTATTATACTTTAAGTTCTAGGGTACATGTGCATAACGTGCAGGTTTGTTACATATGTATACATGTGCCATGTTGGTGTGCTGCACCCATCAACTCGTCAGCACCCATCAATTCATCATTTATATCACGTATAACTCCCCAATGCAATCCCTCCCCCCTCTCCCCTCCCCATGATAGGCCCCACTGTGTGATGTTCCCCTTCCCGAGTCCAAGTGAACTCATTGTTCAGTTCCCACCTATGAGTGAGAACATGCGGTGTTTGGTTTTCTCTTCTTGTGATACTTTGCTAAGAATGATGGTTTCCAGCTGCATCCATGTCCCTACAAAGGACGCAAACTCATCCTTTTTTATGGCTGCATAGTATTCCATGGTGTATATGTGCCACATTTTCTTAATCCAGTCTGTCACTGATGACATTTGGGTTGATTCCAAGTCTTTGCTATTGTGAATAGTGCTGCAATAAACAAACGTGTGCATGTGTCTTTGTAGTAGAATAATTTATAATCCTTTGGGTATATACCCAGTAGTGGGATGGCTGGGTCATATGGTACATCTAGTTCTAGATCCTTGAGGAATTGCCATACTGTTTTCCATAATGGTTGAACTAGTTTACAATCCCACCAACAGTGTAAAAGTGTTCCTATTTCTCCACATCCTCTCCAACACCTGTTGTTTCCTGATTTTTTAATGATTGCCATTCTAACTGGTGTGAGATGGTATCTCATTGTGGTTTTGATTTGCATTTCTCTGATGGCGAGTGATGATGAGCATTCTTTCATGTGTCTGTTGGCTGTATGAATGTCTTCTTTTGAGAAATGTTTCCCCACTTTTTGATGGGGTTGTTTGTTTTTTTCTTGTATATTTGTTTGAGTTCTTTGTAGATTCTGGAAATTAGCCCTTTGTCAGATGAGAGATTGCAAAAATTTTCTCCCATTCTGTAGGTTGCCTGTTCACTCTGATGGTAGTTTAATTTTTTGTATTTTCACTAGAGACAGCGTTTCAAAACCGTGTTAGCCAGGATGGTCTCGATCTCCTGACCGTGTGATCCGCCTGCCTTGGCCTCCCAAAGTGCTGGGATTACAGGCATAAGCCACCGTGCCCAGCCAATTTTCTTTGCATTTTTAGTAGAGACGGGGTTTTGCCACGTTGGCCAGGCTGGTATTGAACTCCTGACCTCAGGTGATCTGCCTGCCTGGGTCTCCCAAAGTCCTGGGATTAAGGCGTAAGCCATCACACCCTGCCATCTTTAGATCATTCGTATAAAGAATCGATCTTTAATTCAAAATAGTAGCACAAAAGAAGTAACCCAAAATATTTCTGCTCCATAAATTCCTAAGGACTAACACACTGGGTACTTCTACCCATTAAGTATATTTTGTGATAAAGAAGAGTACATATGAGTAAAATCCATCCCTGAGAACCTTCTGAACATGCATAAGTCTATGTTCATTTGGAAAATGTAAGTTCAACATGACCCTGACATCCCATTCCATTTGTCATTTTCAGATTTGTACTGTAAACCTTACATTGAACTCTTATTCACATGTGTCTGTGCACGGGTCAATTGCTAACATGCTTCCTTTAACCACTCTACATTCATGACCACTTTTCTGTGTATATTAGGCTCACTCATTCTTTCAATGAGCCAGGTGCTGTGGGAGATAATAGGTGAATACAAGATTCCTGCTGACAACAGCTTCAGCTCTGCCAGCTCTTTACCTTGTATATTCTTCTTGTAGCTGACCAGGATCAGGTGGAAAAAATTTCACAGCTAGGCGAAGCACCACATTCTTTGGCCCTATAACAAAAAAATTTAAACTTCACAAATAAATAAGGTCAATCTTTGCATTTATTCTCTTTTCATATATTACTACATAACTGAAGTCATGCTTCCAAGTGGACTGTTACAGCAAATCTTTTCTTTTCTTTTTTTTTTTTGGGGGACGGAGTCTCGCTCTGTCGCCCAGGCTGGAGTGCAGTGGCCGGATCTCAGCTCACTGCAAGCTCCGCCTCCCGGGTTTACGCCATTCTCCTGCCTCAGCCTCCCGAGTAGCTGGGACTACAGGCGCCCGCCACCTCGCCCAGCTAGTTTTTTTGTATTTTTTTAGTAGAGACGGGGTTTCACAGTGTTAGCCAGGATGGTCTCGATCTCCTGACCTCGTGATCCGCCCGTCTTGGCCTCCCAAAGTGCTGGGATTACAGGCTTGAGCCACTGCGCCCGGCCTATCTTTTCAAATAATATGATATTAAGAAATTTCTGCCCAGGTGTGGTGGTGTGCACCTGTAATCCCAGCCCCTTGGGAGGCTGAGGTGAAAAGAAGGCTTGAGGCCAGTAGTCTGAGGCTGCAGTGTGCTACAATTGCACCACTGAACTCCAGCCTGGGCAGGAGAGTGAGACCCTGTCTCTGAACAAAAGAAAAAAGAAAAAACAAAGAAGCATTTCCTGTATATGAATTTGAGTCCCAAGTACCAATCACATATGTATAGAATTTTTAAATCTTTTGCATTAAGCAGGGATTACTCAAGGAAGCCTCAAAAACAAGTAGGAAATTGCACATTAAAATATTTAAATAGGCTGGGTGCAGTGGTTCACATCTGTAATCCCAGCACTCTGGGAGGCTGAGGCTGGCGGATCACTTGGGCCCAGGAGTCTCAGACCAGCCTAGGCAACATGGTGAAATCCCATTTCTACCCGCCCCCCTCTCCCCACCAAAAAAACCCCAAATTAGCCAGATGTGGTGGCGCATGCCTGAAGTCCCAGCTACTTGGGAGGCCAAGGTGGGAGGACTGCTTGAGCTCAGAAGGCAGAGGCCGCAGTAAGCTGAGATCACACCACTGTACTCCAGGCTAGGTGACAGAACGAGACTCTGCCCAACCCTCCACACACAAACATGCTTGCGCGCTCTCTCTCTCTCTATATATATATACACACACACATACATATATATATATAGAGACAGAGATACATTTTTTTCCCTAGTTTATTTATTTATTTATTTTTTTGAGACAGAGTCTTGCTCTGTCACCCAGGCTGGAGTGTAGGGGCGAGATTTTGGCTCACTGCAAGCTCTGCCTCCCAGGTTCATGCCATTCTCCTGCCTCAGGCTCCCGAGTAGCTGGGACTACAAGTGCCTGCCACCATGCCTGGCTAATTTATATTTTTAGTAGAGGCGGAGTTTCACCGTGTTAGCCAGGATGGTCTTGATTTCCTGACCTCGTGATCTGCCCGCCTTGGCCTCCCAAAGTGCTGGGATTACAGGTGTGAGCCACCGCGTCCGGCCCCCAGTTTATGTTTTAGGGAAAAAAATGATAAATGAAAAAGTTTTTTAAAAAAAGTTTATGTGTTTACACTTTTTTTTTTTTTTGAGATGCAGTCTCACTCTGTTGCCTAGGCTGGAGTGCAGCGGCACGATCTCGGCTCATTGCAACCTTCCAGGCTCAAGCGATTCTCCTGCCTCAGCCTCCTGAGTAGCTGAGATTACAGGCATGCGCCATCACGTCCAGCTAACTTTTGTATTTTTAGTAGAGACAGGGTTTCGCCATGTTGGTCAGGCTGGTCTCGAACTCCTGACCTCTGGTGATCTGCCCGCTTGGGCCTCCCAAATTGCTAGAATTACAGGCATTAGCCACCACAACGGGCCAGTATTAGTAGTAGTAATAAAAAAAAATTATTTTGGCCGGGCGCGGTGGCTCAAGCCTGTAATCCCAGCACTTTGGGAGGCCGAGACGGGCGGATCACGAGGTCAGATCGAGACCATCCTGGCTAACACGGTGAAACCCTGTCTCTACTAAAAAATACAAAAAACTAGCCGGGCGAGGTGGCGGGCGCCTGTAGTCCCAGCTACTCGGGAGGCTGAGGCAGGAGAATGGCGTAAAGCCGGGAGGCGGAGCTTGCAGTGAGCTGAAATCCGGCCACTGCACTCCAGCCTGGGCGACAG
>NC_045444.1:127311635-127432113 GCF_002776525.5 Piliocolobus tephrosceles | reverse complement strand
AAAAAAAAAAAAAAAAAAAAAAAAAATTATTTTTGAAATCTGATTACTGTAAAGGTACATTATCTTAGTTTATCAGTATAAAACAATTTATTTTGTTTTCTTTCCTCAGAGATCCTTGTTCTGATATAACAAAGTTATTTCTACACCTTTTTCTTCAATTTATAATAGTAATACAAAAAATTATGGGTGACTCAACTATAGACTTTATCGACACAATTATAGAAGAACTGAGAAGTGCTATTATTTGTCTTAATTTTAAAAATTTAATAAGTAGACAAATGAAAATAATTATCTTGAGACTGAGGTGGGTAGACAGCTTGAACCCAGGAGTTTGAGGCTGCAGAGAACTCTGTTCGCACCACTATACTCCAGCCTGGGCAACAAATAGCGAGACCCTGTCTCAGAAATAATAATATAATTGTTATTATTATATTCACAGTTACGATTATGTTTATAACTGTAAAACAGTATCAACTATTTTATTAAAAGCTATTTAAAAGGAGAATCTCAATGTCTTTTCACAATCAAGGGAGAAACTGCAGTTATTTTTGCATATTGGCCAAAAATTAAGATGGTATCAAACAGCATATGCTCTTATTTCCAAATGTGAAGCAAGTCGCCTAGAATCTTCTGAGTTAAATTTACTAAAACTAAACAGCAAAATGACTTCCAAGTTTATCTGCTGTTGGTGATCACTTCCTGCTAACCATACATGGTGGTGACAATGAACATTTGAACATGCCTTTTAAACATTCCAGGACAAAGCATCTTAAACAAACAGATTTTAAAGAGTTAAACCAAGGACTTACTTCGTATTTGCCTAATGATGGGTTTCATAGGTTCAAGCCAAATCTAAAGAAGGGTTAACAGAAGAAATCCAATCTATTAAATAATGTCTCTATTTAACAAATATGCTATAAAAACAAAAATGGTTATAATTAGATAAATTTTTATGTCAGGAAAATTCTGACTCTACCCCCCTCTTAAAAGTTGAATCCCGATAAAACAAACTGTACAAGAAGCACAGCAATGCCTGCTTTGGGAAACCTGGGAAGACATTAAAATTGCTGTATTATACTGGATACCTCCATTCAGTTGCTGCCATGCACAGAATGGGTCCCAATAATTATTTGTGGGAATTTGTTAACACCAAACAAATATTTGGTACTACTGCATTTGTGAACAAACTGATGAGAGGGCTTCTATAAAAGAGGTACGTCATGTCACCAGAACAGGAAACTTGGATAAATCCGGTTGTACTGCCAAGGGTATCTGAAAGGCTGGACAGAACTTAATAACGCTGACATGCTTTTTGAACTAAAGGGTTGATGTATGGTTCTTTAAAACAGTTCTATCTATAAATATTAAAACTCCACACTTTTTAAGGTTGCATCTATTAAGTAAAATGAGGCATAACTGGTTAAGTTTGCTACAAATCCACTTTCAAAATGATTTTCATACAGGATGTATTAGAAGTTGCTTTTACCACTTTTAAGAGAGTTTCCTTGGCACATATGCTAACGACAGAACAAATTTAGGGAGGGTGTGAATTCAAGCTTGGATTAAAGGCAAATATATTATCTACAGCTAACAATAATATATTTTAATAGCAAAAAATATTTTATACTGATGATGTGACAATTATAAAAGATCTTGCGGGTATCATCACAGCAGGCCTGAAGGCTCCATGCTTGGGCACATCATAAGCATCCTACTACATGCCTAGGGCCTGTTTCCCTAACAAATCAAAGCACTTACCCAGTAGGACTGAGTATTTTGAAACTCCAACCCGAAGTAGTCACATTCTACCAGATTCAAACGCTTCCACAGTTGTGTCAGTAATATCTGGCCATCGCATTTAGGCTGTGCAGAGAGAGGTGGGAAAAATAACAAGGACTGAATGACTAAACAGCAAGGGTTTATGAAAACTGTGCATAAAACTACTTCCCCACACACAAAACTTTATTTGTTGCTTCATTTTGTCTTCCAGTGTATAACTAAGATTTATAAGCTATACAAAAAAAAAAGTCTGAAGCATTTGTGCTCAGAAACTGGCAACAAAATAAAGCTAAAAAATTCCTTCCATTTTACATTTAGTGTGTTTTCAGTCCTATTTCTTTGTAACTTTAGGCTATAGAAACCATTTCTAGTTTTAGTAAATATTTTATCAAATAATTTTGATATTTACACCGGGGTGGTGGCTCATAACTATAATCCCACTAATTTGAGGCTGAGGTGGGTGGATTGCTTCAGCCCAGGAGTCTGAGACCAACATGGGCAATACAGTGACACCTCGCCTTTACCCAAATTACAAAATTAGCCGAGCACAGCGGTGCCCACCTGTATTCCCAGCTACTCAGGTGGCTGAGATGTGAGGACTGCGTGAACCTGGGAGGAGGAGGCTGCAGTGAGCCGTGGTCATGCCACTGTACTTCAGCCTGGGTGACAGAGTGAGACCTTTTCAAAAATACATTGTTTTAATATTTACTAAAAAGCTAAAGTCTTAGAGTCTTCGTTTATATAAGATCCCAGTAAATAATTATTTGATCAATCGGAAATTACAAAGAGTAAAAAAAAATATTATTTGGTAGTATTTCACATCAATGAGAAGAACTGTTCATAAAGGAGGTGGGACAACTGACTTTCCCATTAAGGAAAAGAATGGGCTGAGCGCAGTGGCTCACGCCTATAATCCTAGCACTTTGCGAGGCTGAGACGGGAGAATTTGAGTACAGGAGTTCAGGATAAGCCTGGGCAATATGGCAAAACACTGTCTCCACCAAAAAAATAAAAAAAAAAAGCTCGGTGTAGTGGCGTGCACCTGTAGTCCCAGCTACTCAGGAGGCTGAGGTGGGAGGATCACCTGAGTCCAGGAGGCAGAGGTTGCAGTGAGCTGAGATTGTGCCACTGCATTCCAGCCTGGGTGACAGAGTAAAAAAACTCTGTTTCAAAAAAACAGAAGAAGAAAAATGGAAATAGAATTTTATTGTACATCACTCACAAAAATAAATTCCAGTGGACCTCAAGACCAGAATTAAACAAGAGAAGAATCTCTATAATCTTGGGAAAGGTAAAGCCTTCCTAAGCATAGCAAAAAGGAAAGATGGACAGACTTGACTCAAATAAAAGTGAAAAACATCTGAACAGAAACACATTTAACAAAGTTATCTAGAATCACACTGGAAAAAGTTACAATGTTTTATTTTGTTCTTATTAGATGAAGATGTACAAATGGCTATTATGCATTTAAAAAGATACTAAATTTCTCTAATAATAAAACAGTAAGACATTTTTCACCCATCGGTTAGAATGATGATGTCAATACTGGAGTGTCTGTGAGAAACAGCCACTTTCACAGAGTACCGGGAAGAAGGTAAGTTCATGTGACCTGTGGGGGGATCATGTGAAAATACCTTTCAAAATGTAAAGTGTGTGTTTACCTTTGCCCCAGCAATTCTACTTCTACAACTTTTTCCTACAGACATTTTCATACAACTGTACAGACCTAAACATGTTAAGGACAAATTCAGTAAAGAATTGGTAAAACAGGCTGGGCGCAGTGGCTCACGCCTATAATCCCAGCACTTTGGGAGGCAGAGGTGGGTGGATCACCTGAGGTCAGGAGGTCGAGACCAGCCTGGCCAACATGGCAAAACCTTGTCTCTACTAAAAATAGAAAAATCAGCCGGGTGTGGTGGCACACGCCTATAATCCCAGCTACTCAGGAGGCTAAGGCAGGTGAATAGCTTGGGAGGCGGAGGTTGCAGTGAGCCGTGAGCCAAGATTGCGCCATTGCACTCCAGTCTGTGCGACAAGAGCGAAACTCCGTCTCAAAAAAAAAAAAAAAAGAATTGGTAAAATAAATAATGACATATCCATAATGGGCAACTATGCAACCCTTAAAAAGAACACAGAACTCTCTATGTCTTATCATTGAAAAAAGTCTACAACACACAGTTTAATTAAGGAAAAAAAAAAAGGGGGGGCCGGGCATGGTGGCTCGCACCTGTGAACTCGCAAGCTGAGGGAGGAGGATTGCTTGAGGCCTGGAGTTCAAGATCAGACTGCACGACAAAGAAAGACCTTGTCTCTACAAAAAAATAAAAATTAAAAGGAAGAAGAAAAAAAGGACTCCATTTCTATATAGTGTATATAACGATTCCATTTTATTAAAAACACACATGCCCCACGGATACATTTATATGTAATAAAAATAAGTTTGGAAGGCTGTTCACTAAATCTTTAAAAGTAACCATCATTAAAGAACCGAGCAGAGGTGGAGGTGGGGGCAAGGGCATTCTTACTTCTTCACTTCTATAACGCCTCAAATTTTTAACCAATAGGCATATATCATCTTTGCAATTAACAAACAATACGTGCAAACTGGGGGAGGCAAATCTCAATATTCCAAAGGACATTATGGCCCTTGAGGTTTAGTCACCAGATTCTCACTGTGTAAGAAATAAAACCTTGCAAATCCATTGTAATAAAGCAGCATGCAGAATAAAAGTACAAGGAACGCCTCTTTAAAATGGAAAGGTGAGCTACAAAGTGACCTGACATTGTAAATACAATTTCTAAATAACAAAAGAGCAAATCTGTGTTGAACTTGCTCTGACATAATCTTTTAGGGCCTTCTCCAGTAAGAACTTACTCTGATGCCTGTGGGCATCTAGGAGGAGGCATGCCAGTGCTCCACACGTGGTCCATCAAGACGGAGAGAATGCAGCTAGACCAGGGTTTCTGAGACTGTTAACCAGTCAGAAATTAGGAGCTGCGGAGTATGCTGCGCTAATTCACTGTGGGCCCAAACAACTCTATGCAGTTCTCTCAAAGCCATACTGTCTGCCCATACCTCCATCCCCTCTCACCAGGATCACCAGGGCAGTTCTCCTCATGGCTCTTCCTGAGTCAGGACTTGGGGTGGGGAGGCTACATACACCCAAGTCCCTCACCCTGATACAGCCTCACACTACCTGGCTTCACCTGAGGGCAGGGGTAATGACATGCTCAGGCTATTCCCTTAGAGAATAATTCCCTCTCACTTCCCTTCTATCAGTCTCCAGTGAATGCTTTGAGAATCTGATAAAAAGTCAGCTCATTTGTGGTCTCTCTAAATTCAGTAAATTCTACCTAATTACCACACCAGCTGGTACTCAACTCTAGAACTGCCCTTTGGCATTGCTGCTGACCGTGACCTGTTTATTTGTTTAGGTGTGTTCCTCCTACCAGTGGCAAGTTTAAAGGGCAGGGATTGCATCTTCTCCATCCTAGTAGCTCCAGCTCTGGCTCACAGGAGAGGCACCACACATGTCCAGTTTCCTGGACTGTCCACCACTGCTCCTGATTCTGATGGCTCTTGTGGGAGGTTGAGTGTGCATGTCAGGTGGCACAGAGAATATGAAATTCTCTTAGCTCTCCCCTCTTCAACTACCTGGCTGCCCCCTGTGAGTCACTGGGAAGGTCAGGGTTCACAGTCTTACCTGAGCCCCTCTACTTCCTAGGGTAGTGCAGCCAGGGTTTGCTCCAGGAGTCCTGCCCCACCACACCGATGAAGGCAACATACACTAACCATGCAGGTGCAAGCACATTCACAAGGCACCTGTTAACCAGCAATGTCCAACCCTCAGGACAGGGTTTGTAAATACAGGCACAAAAATTCACAGTTATATGTGTATTTGTATATATACACACAAACATATGTACGTGTGTTTAACCTTCAGTGCAGGGACAACGATCTTTTCATGAACGGTGCCAGGGGAACAGCATATCCATACAGGTGAAAATAAGCACTGACTCCAACCTCACACCATACACAAAATTAATTCAATATGAATCACGGAAAGGCACAACAATAAAGCTTGGGGTAGGCAAATATTTCTCAAACAGGACACAAACAGCACTAGCTCCCCCACCACCAAAAGACTGACATAGACTAGCTGAGTATTACAACCTTCTGTACATCAAAAGACACCGTTAAGATAGGAAAAAGGCAAGCCACAAAATAGAAGATAGTTGCAATACAAAAACCCAACAAAGGGGCTGGGAGTGGTGGCTCACACCTGTAATCCCAGCACTTTGGGAGGCTGAGGCAGACGGATCATGTGAGGTCAGGACTTTGAGACCAGCTTGATTAAAAATACAAAACTTTCACTACTCTCTACTAAAAATACAAAAATTAGGTGGGTGTGGCGGCGTGTGCCTGTAGTTCCAGCTACTTGGGAGGCTGAGACAGGAGAACTGCTTGAACCTGGGAGGCAGAGGTTGCAGTGAGCTGGGATTGTGCCACTGCATTCCAGTCTGCACGACAGAGCAATACTCTGTCTCAAAACAAACAAAAAACAAACCCAATAAAGGTCTTGTAGCCAACATATATAAAGATCTACAAATCATAAGGAAAACCAGACAACCCAATTAATGACAAATAGGCTGAAAGACTTAAATAGGCACTTCACAAAAGAGGATATTCAAATGGCCAATGAATAATGAGAAAAGTTGGACAATATTACATCAAGGAAATGCACACTAAAACCACAATAAGATACCACTAGACCCTCACCAGAATAGCTGAGAATATAAAAATGGATAATCCTAATGTTGGCAAGAAAGTGGAACATCTGGAGTCTCAAACACTGTAAATTTGTATGATCTCTTTGAAAAACTGACAGTATCTACTAAAGGTATACAGAAGCATACCCTATAACCTAGCAATTCCAGTCCTGGGTATAAACCCAACAGAAATACCAGTTTACAGAGACCTAAAGACAAATTCAAGAATGTATGGCTGGGTGCAGTGGTTCATGCCTGTAATCCTAGTACTTTGGGAAGCTGAGGCGGGCAGATCACCTGCGGTCAGGAGTTCAAGACCAGCCTGGTCAATATGGTGAAACCCCATCTCTATTAAAACTACAAAAATTAGCTGGGCATGGTGGCACACGCCTGTAATCCAAGCTACTTGTGAGGCTGAGGCAAGAGAACTGGCTGAGCCTGGGAGGTGGAGGTTGCAGTGAGCCAAGATTGCACCACTGCACTCCAGCCTGGGAGACAAAGCAAGACTGTCTCAAAAAAAAAAAAAAGAAAAGAAAAGAAAGAAAGAAAGAAAAAAAGGAATGTTCACAGAAGCTTTATTCATAGGACCTCAAAACTGGAAACTACCAAAAATGTCAATTAAACAGCAGAATGGATACACAGTGATTTGTTTTTACAACAGAATACTACCCAGCAACGAACAAACAAGCAAACTATAGCCATACCAACAACACTGATAATTTCCACATAGTACATATTCTATTCATGCACATGATAAATACTTACATACTTATATGAAATTCAAGATCTGGCAAAACTAATTTATAATGCTAAAGATCAAAGCAGTGGCTACTTTTGGGGGTCATAATTGAGACAGACACAGGGAGCCTGTTCTACTCCATTCTCTGGGTGGGGATACATAAGTGTATACATATTAAAAATTATCAAGCTGCACACATAAGATACATGCACTTTCTTATGTAAGTTATATCTCAATAAGAACATAATTAAAACGAAAAAAGGGCCAGCTGTGGTGGCTCATGCCTGTAATCCCAGCACTCCAGGAGGCCGAGGTGGGCGGATCACGAGGTCAGATGGAGACCATCCTGGCTAACACAGTGAAACCCCGTCTCTACTGAAAACACAAAAAATTAGCCAGGTGCGGTGGCAGGCGCTTGTAGTCCCAGGTACTCGGGAGGCTGAGGCAGGAGAATGGCGTGAACCCGGGAGGCGGAGCTTGCAGTGAGCCGAGATCGCTCCACTGCACTCCAGCCTGGGTGACAGAGTGCGACTCTGTCTCCAAAAAAAATGTAATTAAAAGGAAAAACCCTTGGAGTTCATGAAAATCGATCTTTTACATTTTATAATAATCCTTTCTACAAAAGTCTCTGAACTGTAAACTTTGCCTCTGCTTGATATACCAAGAACTCACAACTCAATGAAGCAGCTGATTCTACCGTTGGACAGTTCTGCTTGAAAATAATTCCTCGCCTTTTCATCTAAATGCCTCTCCAACCTCTATCTCCCTAAATCCTCACCTAATCAATCTTTTCTGGACACAGTTCAGCTTACCAAGGTCCCTTTGAAAATGGTCCCAGAACAGAACACGTATCACAGAAATCGCCCACAGAACAGAACACGTATCACAGAAATCACCCACAGAACAGAACACGCATCACAGAAATCGCCCACAGAACAGAACGCGCATCACAGAAATCGCCCACAGAACAGAACGCGCATCACAGAAATCGCCCACAGAACAGAACGCGCATCACAGAAATCGCCCACAGAACAGAACGCACATCACAGAAATGGCCCACAGAACACGCATCACGGAAATCGCCCACAGAACAGAACACGCATCACAGAAATCATCCGAAACAAGACAAGCTTGGGGCAGTGCCCACACTATGAAGTCTGATCACTTCCCACAGATCACTGCGTGCAGATCAGTTATTCAGAGAACAAGACTGTACACTTCATGAGAACAAATTTTCTAAGGGGACTACACCAAAACATCCATCAATCTAGTTTAATTTTTTAATATATCATTTTTAAAGTACTAAACATAAAAAGAGATAATTTTGTAGGCCATATGTTTCAGGAGGGAAGAAACCATATTATGAACTTTGTTCAATAATTAGATCACCACACTCTTGGAGACTTTCAACAGAAAGAATTATCCCTGAGGACAGAATCCCAGGTAGTTCCTGATACTTCAACTCAAAGTACTGGAAAACAAATAAACAAACAAACAAAAACCAACTGTCAGGAGAGCCCCTTTGTTCCCCCACATACTAGGCACTCAGATGTCTAATAATGAAAAAACAAATCCCTTAATAACTGGAAGAAACATTTGTTATGACCATAAATACTGAAGTCCAACCTGACACAAGCGATTAAAAGGTGGGCAATTCAACATGACCAGAAGTAGCAGGCAGCGTGTGAGGTGCAATGCAGGCCACAAAGAAAGGCTCTGCAAACCAGCCAGCTGATCATAGGGTTCTGGGCCATTCTTAAGCTGCCCTGCAATGGCATAAATGCATGGTTTCCAAGGATGTCAAGAAATTTGGGAAGATGCTGACCTGTTATTTTTCAAACCTAAAGAAGACCAAAATAGAAGAAACAGGTTTAATGTGAACAGTTTAGACTTTACAGCTAAATGTAAGAATTGATGGTCAAGATGATAAACATAAAATAAGGTATGGAGATATATTTTCAGCTCTTTGAACTTTTTAGTGTATTGTATAATCATCTCTAAAACAGTACCAACAGCCATCTGAGCCAAGGGTCAGGAATCCTCTGCTCTAAGTAGGACAGGAGCAGGTATTTATTCTCCAGGCCCTTTGTGGCTCCTGAGTTGATCAACAGGAACGGGTTTCCTCACACTGTCCTAAGGGCAGAGGCTTTGGAGTGGGAATCCTCGTTTCTACTTGGTGAGTATACTTAGCCTCGGCTTCCTCAGTTGAAGAACAAACACAACTCTTACCCTGAATGGGTTTTGTGGGAGTGTAATAAGGTAGCACAGGAAAGCTGCTCAGCACCACGCCTGGCACACGGTGTCTCCAAGTCCAATACTGCTGCTTGCTGTCTGCCCAGACAGCGAGAGCACAGAACAGAGTGAGCATCACCAGAAAACATCATACACAGCGAGGGCTCATGTCCCTCCAGAGTAGGGAGTAGGGTTCCTTCAGGACAGGTCCTCAAGTGTGCAAAGCAGCTTCTAAATAAGGTCTACAAAAGTAAGACCTCAGATGAGAGGAAGAGCCCTTTGATTCCATGATGGGTGCATGTTACTCAACACAGCATCCAATAATTTTTTTCCTGCCAATATGTAAAACATATTTTAAAAATCACAGTATTTTCCATAATGTACTTTAAAGAAATCAAACTTTCAGAATATTTTTCAAGAATTCTTATGGAAGTAATTTTTCACAGTCACTCTCCATAATTTGTATAGATGCCTTATGACCTGGGCAGTACCTCATAAAGTGTCACAATCAGTTCTATTTTCAGTGTCACCTGTATTAGTCATATGTCTTTTTTTTGAGACAGAGTTTCGCTCCGTCACCCAGGCTGGAGTGCAGTGGCGTGATCTCGGCTCACTGCAAGCTCTGCCTCCCGGATTCACGCCGTTCTCCTGCCTCAGCCTCACGAGTAGCTGGGACTACAGGTGCCCGCCACCACGCCCGGCTAATTTTTTGTATTTTTAGTACAGATTGGGTTTCACCATGTTAGCCAGGATGGTCTCAATCTCCTGACCTTGTGATCCGCCCGCCTCGGCCTCCCAAAGTGCTGGGATTACAGGCTTGAGTCACCGCGCCAAGCCCATATGTCCATTTTTATCCTTTCAAATCTTCTCAACTTAAAACATACCTTCTGGTCCTAAAAATACAGAAATTCACTATCAGGTGGACTACAATAATCACCGCACGTTCCCAAAGTACCAAATGATCAGATGAAACAAGACTCTCCCTGCACTAGGTTGGAAGGGCCTCACAGACACTTAGAGCACTGGCATCATCCAGATGCTCAAAATGGAAGAAAATCCCACCATCGCCATCACATCGTGTTTCCTGCTGAACTCAACAGCGACTCAAATCAGAACTTGTTTCAAATACTAGGCTGGAGGAGAAACAGTATTAAGAACACAGTATAAAAAATACAAGTTAAAAAGCAAAACTTTTTGTTCAGTGTTTCCAGTTTTCTAGTTGGTCACGGTGTTAAAGTCCTTTTCCAGGCTTAGGTATAAAGAATATTGTTAAAAATTTACATTTACAAAACTATCAAAGATTTTGTCTAGATGAAAATGGGTGACAAAGGCCTGGCTAACAAAGTACTTCTTTATTCTTTGTCTTAAGCTCTGTGGGAAAATTCTTCTTGAAACAGCTTGATTTTGTCCTTTAACTTGTTTCAAATACTCATTTACAGTTCATTTGCCAAATTATAACTCCTCTATCTATCTAGATGGCCACTCCTGTTACATAATTCATATCTGTACTGGAAGTTTCATTACTTAAGATTTTTATTGTCTAATAATTAGATCAATCCCAAATTTCCTTTTATAATAATATACTGTACAATGAAAATAATCTTGAGAGCTCAAAAGGAAACTGTAGCTACATTCTTTGAAAGGTCACCAACATTTTTGACAGGCATTTCACTCTCATTTTGGCACATTTTCAAATCTTGGGTTCTCACATATTCATAAAATACTGTACACCAAACTTGTACTCCAAACTGCACTAAGAACCATAAGAAGGCTGGGCGTGGTGGCTCACGTCTTTCATCCCAGCGCTTTGGGAGGCCGAGGTGGGTGGATCACCTGAGGTCGGGAGTTTGAGACCAGCCTTACCAACAAGGTGAAACCCCGTCTCTACTAAAAATACAAAAATCAGCCGGGTATGGTGGCAGGTGCCTGTAGTCCCAGCTACGAACCATAAGGAGTAGTGCTAAATCTGACAGCATGAAGATGTTAACTGCTACTTCTGTTTCTTTTTTGAGATGGAGTCTTGCTCTATTGCCCAGTGCAGTGGTGCCATCTCAGCTCACTGCAACCTCTGCCTCCTGGGTTCAAGTGATTCTCCTGCCTCAGCTTCTTGAGTAGTTGGGATTACAGGCGTACCCCACCAGGCCCAGATAATAGTTTTTGGATTTTTAGTAGAGATAGGGCTTCACTGTGTTGGTTGGGCTGGCCTCGAACTCCTAACCTCAGGTAATCCATCCACCTCAGCCTCCCAAAGTGCTGTGATTACAAGTATGAGCCACCACGCTCAGACTACTCCTGTTTCTAAGGGAAGTGTTCTGTATCATAGAGGGACAAATGAATCCCCAGGCACTTCATCTTTCTAGACTAAAGAGACCAACTGGCAGATAAATCATCTCTACCTTAAGATGTGGGCAAAAAATGAGTTTATTTATCATTGGATTCATTCATACCCTAGCTCTTCTACAATCGCTTCTCTTAAACTACTCAAGGAAACAGTACAACATGAAATCCCCCAATTTGAACCTGTTAATACTGGTGACTCAGTTACTTATTTATTGCCTTTCCATTCCAAACCCACCCTTCTTTACCCTGCTTTGTGACACTGGAGCGGGACCCTATAGACATTCCTTCTACACCATCTGGCTTTGACAGTAGAGGGCTCTGGGGAGATACGACAAGAAGAAGGGCCTTCTCTCCCCATTTCCGGGGCTTTTGGCTTTCTTGCTAGCTGTGTGCAGGACAGCCAGCGGCTCACACCATCCTGTGAGTTTCACTGGCACTCCAGTCCCACTGGTGGGCAGTGTCCTCCCTGCCAGCCGGTTCCTATGACACCTTAATGAACTTCACCATCCAATGGGTCTGCACCTCAGCCTCGCAGGAGAAGTCCTCTTTCAAGTTTGCTGCTTCTTTGGCTATTCCTTCCCTCAGCCCTGGGGTGGCAGCTGCTCACCACATCTCCTGGTCCTATATTCTTTAGTATCTCCCTCCTGTCTTAGCAGTTAATCCTCTGTTGCTGGTTAATCATTATTTCTACTAAATTTCCCTGTTCAAATTACTGGTACAGTTTCTGTCTCCTGACTGGACCTTGAACGATTCAATGGTATTCTCTGGAAAATGACTATACAGCTTTAACATCTTGAGCTTGGGAAAAAGGGTTCTTCCCCAAGAGTGGGGAGGAAAAAAAGCCAAATCCACAGTGGTCCTCCTAACTGCTGCAATGTAGTGATAGCAGAAGTGCAGATGAGGTTGGAAGCTGGAAGAATCATCATTAAATGGAGGTTCACTTGGCATCTATTCTGCTAGCTGCCTACCTGAATTCCCAAATTCATCAGGAGAAGAAAATTGTGCCTTCTAGTGCTCTCAGAAGTGGGGGAAGGTGGGCCCGAGAATACAGAATCTGCAGTGAGCTTCCTCACAGAGAAACCAGTGGAAATGTGGAGGGGATTGCCATCTGAGCACAAAAGGAGGTGATGTAGAACACTCGCCCATTAGTGTTTCATGTCTATTAAAGTCTTCCATGTGAGCAAAGGCACATCAAGAAGGACACACCCCAAGGTGAAAGAGACCCCATTTCACTACACAACCCCATTTTCCCAACACATTTGCAGACAGTGTACGCTGAACACTAGCAGCCAAAGAAGCAACCTGCTACTAACTGGCTTGTTTTAGGAGTTGGGCACACAACATATAATTATTTTCTTCTTTATTGTCTTTCACTTAGCATCTGGGAAAAAGTAAAGCAGAAGACTAGCTCAGTTCAGCAGTAAGATCTCTCACAGCAGGCTCTAAGCAATTCCTTTCTTTCTTCTTCATCAACCAAAATGGTTCCAGTAGCTTGCCTGTCCTTACTTGTGTGTACTTGTGAAAACTCACAAAAAGGAAACGTGTCTGTCAGCATCCCCACTCACTCACTACGGCCAGGACGCAGCTCACTCCCACGGCCCTGTGGCCAGGTGGCTGTCATTTTCAGAAGGGAAGCCTGCCTGGGAAATCAAATAGCAGCCTTTAAAAAAGGCCAACAAGTCCATCATTGCTCAATCCGAACCTCATTTACAAAAATACACAGACACTAAGAATGGTTAGACATTTAAACCAAACTTGAACTACAGAGACCTGCCTGCAAAGCAGAGAAATTAGCCACCAAAGCATGAGTAAACATGGTGTACCAAAGAAAACATAATCTCAAAAAATAAGATCCTATGTACAACTACTGGCTTTGTATAAAAATTAATAAAAATGAGAAAAAATTAAAAATAAAGAAAAAAATAAGATCCTCACGAAGGTCAGTGTTAGAGGTAAAGGTATTCATAAAATGAGAGGAGACTGTAAAAAGAATCCAACTAAATAATGAAAAGGGGATATTATAAAGATGACTCCAGAAACGAAACCTCAACAGGAGGACAAAACAACAGATGGACAAGACTTGAATTGGAATCAGTGGTGTGGAAAAATAAACAGATGCATTCTTCTAGAAATAAAACTGTTGAAAGAAAATGCAAATTTAGGAATCACTAATGTGTCTATGAGGAACCTAGGAGAGGGGGCTGTAGCAGAATCTGGGTGTGATAATCCAGAAGATACCTGGTGACTCCTGTCCTGAAGACGGCAGTGTCAGCTGTCATTTCCTTAGTCATTTGCTGGACTCATTCCAAATCAAAAAGGTAAATAAGAAACTCTACTTTCAGTAAAACTAGAAACTCTCAAATCCTGCATCACAAAACGGCAGGGAGGAGCACCACTAGCAATAGGGACAGAGCAAGGGGTGCGGGCATCTGTGGGGGGGGGGGGCACAAGCACGATGCCACGGGGCCAACTTCAGCAGAAGCCCCAAGAACACTTATCAAAGGTGAAGGGCACACTGAGGTGCCAAACTTAAGTCCCCTGCTTGTAAGAGCAAGGGTGGGAAAAGACTTGGGTAGCAGGGTCCAAGTGTGGCCGAGTTTGGCTGGAAGAGCAGAGGTGACACACTAAAGAAGAAATCTCAAGCAAGTCACATCCAAACCCACACACCAACCTCGAGTCATGGCATGAACTTTACATTTCAACTAGTCTATGACCAGCCAATCCCCAAGAGAACCTCCTTAAAATAGCCAACCTGTGAATAACCTGTCTGCTTCAAAGATGGGTGATCAAAATAGAATCAGCACTACAAATATTCAAAGGCATTCAAGATAAAAGAGGACAGAAATAGATGATACAACTGCCTCTATAATACAAGAGCACAAAACTACAATATCAGAGCTCCAGAAAGAGAAGGAAAGACAACAGCTATTCAAAGAAAGTGGATCACCTGGGTGAGAATTCTTGAGCTCCTGTGTAGCTCTGAGTAAGATTTTAAATTGGGTTGTCTTACAGAGTTGTAAGATGTCTTAGTTGATTCAGCTTGCTATAATAAATACCCCATAGATTGGGTAGTTTCAACAACAAACATTTATTTCTCACAGTTCTGGAGACTGGAAGTCTGCAGTCAGGCTGGTAATCGATAAAGTTTCTGGTGATGTATAAGGCTTGGTTAACAGACGGCCATTTTCTTGTATTCACAAGTGGAGTAGAGCAGAGAGAGAGGAAGAAAATTTCCTCATGTCTCCTCTTCTTTTTTTCTTTTTAAGTCCAAAGAATTTTTGTTTGTTTGATTGTTTTTTTGAGATGAAGTCTTGCTCTGTCATCCAGGCTGGAGTGCAGTGGCACACTTGGCTCACTGCAACCTCTGCCTCCCAGGTTCAAGCAATTCTCCTGCCTCAGCCTCCCAAGTAGCTGGAATTACCCACCACAATGCCCAGCTGATTTTTGTATTTTTAGTAGAGATGAGGCTTTACCATGTTGGCCAGGCTGGTTTCTAACTCTTGACCTCAAGTGATCCGCCCACCTTGGCCTCCCAAAATGCTGGAATTATAGGCATGAGCCACCTCACCCTGCCTCATGTCAATTCTTGTAAGAGCACTAATCCACACTTGTGAGGGTTCCACCCTCATGACCTAATCACCCCAAAGGTCCTATCTCCAAATACCATCATACTGGGGTTAAGGCTTCAATATAAAACTTTTGGGAGAACACAAACACCTAGTCCATAGCATTAGAGTTATTTTTTTGAGACAGGATCTCACTCTGTTACCCAGGCTGGAGTGCAGTGGCATGATCACGACTTACTGCAGCCTCGATCTCCTAGGCTCAAGCAATCCTCCCAAGTAACTAGGACTCTAGGCATGTGCCACCACACTTGGCTAATTTCTTTTTTTTTTTTTTTTTTTTTTAGTGACGGGCTCTTGCTATGTTGCCCAGGCTGTAAGAGTTATTTTAAAAAATATATTCTAGATGCAAGTTCCTCATCTTTTGTGAATATCTTTTGCAAATATTTTCTCTCATTATTTTTACTTTCTTGATAGCATCATTTGTAGCACAAATGTTTTTTATTTTAATGAAGACCAATTTATTTGTTCTTTTATCACTTTGGAATTTGGTGTCATATCTACTCCTAGGTTTTCTTCTAAGGGTTTTACAGTCTCAACTCTGACATTTACATTAATGACCCATTTTAAATTAGTTTTTGAGTATGGTGTGAAGTAGGAGTCCAAATTCATTCTTTGTATGTGGATATCCACTTGTCTAGGCACCACCTGTTGAAGACTATTAGCTCTCCCATTGAACTATCTTGACATTCTTTTTGAAAATATTAATTAACCATAAATTTAAGGGCTTATTTGTGGACTCTCACGTCTATTTCACTGATACCACATTGTCTTGATTACTGCAGCTTTACAGCAAGTTTTGCTATGGAAAAGTGTGAGTTCTCCAACTTTCTTCTTTTGTGAGACTGTTTTTGTATATTTTAGGTTTTTGGCTATCCCCTCCATTTCTATATACATTGTAAGATCCGATGTCAATTTCTACTAGAAAGCTAGTTGGGATTTTGATGGAAACCACATTGAATCTGTAGAGCAATTTGAGAGTATTTTGCCATCTTAACAATATTACGTTTTCTGATCCATGAACATTGACTGTCTTTCAACTTATTTAGATGATCTTTGATTTTTTTCAATACTTTTATGATTTTCTGTGTACAAGTTTTAAGGTTCTTTTGTTAAACTGAATCCAAAGTATTTTATTATTTTTAATGCTACTGTAAATAAAACAAATTTCTTAATTTTATTTTGGAATTGTTCACTGCTAGTGCATAGAAATACAACTGATCTTTGTATATTAATCCTGTATCCTGCAACCTTCCTGAAACTGTTTATTAGTTCTAATAGCTTTTTTTAAAAAAAAAAAAAAGAAGCAAGCATCTTAAAATTTTCTATATACAAGGTAATATCATCTGTAAATAGTTTTTACTTCCTTTCCAATGTGGATGTCCTCCCTCTCTTCCTTTCTTTTTTCCTCCCTCCTTTTCTTTTTTCCTAATTTGCTCTGGCTGGAACCTCTAGTACTGGGTAAGTTTTTCAAAAAAATCTGTGTACCTCTGTTTTCCCAAGTATAAAAGAGAATAATAGTGTTAATAGGACCTAATAAAATAATGCATACAAGGTATTTTAGAAGAGCAACTAGAATGTGGCGAACACTCAATATTAGACATTAGGTTGTATATAAGAAACACATTTACAACAAATGATTCAGAAAGGCTGAAAATAAAAGAATGACATGGGTATCCCAAGCATATTCCAAACAAACAAACAAAAAAGCAAGGGGACCTTGGTTATATGGTTGAATACAAGGTTGAACTTAGGTCAAAAAGGTACAAGTGAGACAATAAAAGAACACTTATTAGAGGAAAAAGTGTTACCGAAACCATGTCCCAAACGGTTAAAGAAACCAGTGACTAACAGAAATGGCTGAACTTACAGGATGGCAGATAAGAAAAACAGCAACTTGCTGAAACTCCCTCTGCTTGTAAGATAACAAACCCGGCTGAAACTGGTGGGAACCAAGGTGGCCAACTGGAGCCTGCACGGAAGGAGCTTGCTGACATCACAGCTGGAATTTCTACCACGTTTCATACTACCCCCTGAATTTGTACATGCAACGCATGAAGAAGCATGAAGAGATAGCTGCACATGCCCAGGGGACTTTCCAAACCTCCCTTTTCCCTTCGACAATCACTAACCAACCTTTAAATGCTTCCCCCAAAATCTCTCCCTTAAATACACTGTCTTAAGGACAGAATGGGGAGACAGAACTGAGCCGGCCTCCTGTCTCCTTGTTGGTTGACTGGCAATAAAGCTTTTCTTGGCCGGGCGCGGTGGCTCAAGCCTGTAATCCCAGCACTTTGGGAGGCCGAGACAGGCGGATCACGAGGTCAGGAGATCGAGACCATCGTGGCTAACATGGCGAAACCCCGTCTCTACTAAAAATACAAAAAACTAGGCAGGCGACATGGCGGGCGCCTGTAGTCCCAGCTACTCGGGAGGCTGAGGCAGGAGAATGGCGTGAACCCAGGAGTCGGAGCTTGCAGTGAGCTGAGATCCGGCAACTGCACTCCAGCCTGGGCGGCAGAGCGAGACTCCGTCTCAAAAAAAAAAAAAAACTTTTCTTTTCTCAAAACCCAGTGCTGAGCGGGGTGCAATGACTCGCGCCTGTAATCCCAGCTAATCAAGAGAATCAGGCCGGAGGGTCACTTGGGGCCAGGAGTTTGAAGCCAGCCTGAGCAACAACAGCGGAACCCCATCTCCAAAATTAAAAAAAAATTATTTTTTAATTGGCTGGGTGTGGTGGGGCACATCTGTAGTCCCAGCTACTTGGAAGGCTGAAATGGGCGGATCACTTGAGTCTTGGAGTTCAAGGATGCAGTGAGCTATGATCATGCTACTGCACTCCAGCCTGGGTGACAGAGCAAGACCCTATCTCTAAAAAAAACAAATGAAAACAAGATGGTACCATATGCGTGTCAGGCAGCCAGCCCCTTTGCTCAGTAACATTATGCCCATTAAGATCTAACAGTTATGTATATCTTTGGACAAATAACCATAGTGTTGACATTCATAAAATAAAAATTACAGGAGGCAAAGAGAAATATATATAAGCACATTCACAATGGGAAGCTAATTCTTCTCAGTACTTAAGTAATCAAAAGAACAAGTAGTGAAACAGATGGGGTGTGTGTATATAAAACTGCATAAACAAGTGCCAAAAATGTCTAGAAGAGTTAAACGGATGATATGACGTAAATGTTGAAGACGTTAGTTCTGGGTGTGGGCAAATAGGTAATTTAAATTTTTTTCCTCTTTTTTTGAGACAAGGTCTGGCTCTGTCATCCAGGCTGGAGTACAGTGGTGCAATCACGGCTGACTGCAACCTCCACCTCCAGGGCTCAGGTGATCTTCCCACCTTAGCTTCCTGAGTAGCTGGGACTACAGGCGTGAGCCACCATGCCTGGCTAATTTTTGTATTTTCAGTAGAGACAGTTTCGCTATGTTGCCCAGGCTTGTCTCGAGCTCGTGAGCTCAAATGATCCACTTGCCTTGGCCTCCAAAAGTGCTGGGATTATAGGTGTGAGCCACTGTACCCATCCTATTCATTTATATTGACTGAATTTTTTGTTGGATGTATAAATTTTATAATTTAAGAAATATATTAAAAAATTTTCTAAGGTAGAAAATGTACAATATACAACAAAATACTATTATTTTATAAACTACTTGACTTGAATGATTTAAAAAGCAGCATCAAATTTCTTAACTGAGGAAAATTAACAGCAATAAGAGTTTTAGTTTTTATAGCTTACTTTATAGCAACCATTTCCAAAACAAGTTTGCCCTCCTCTAGTGTTCTCAGTTTTCTCCAAATTTGATTCCTCTAAATAAGTAAAATTTGAAGATTCATTATGAAACCCTGTGTTTTACTAAGAGCTGATGAAAGACTCGCAAGATGGTTGTTTTTGTTTATGTTGATATACTAATAAGTCCAATTTTACATGATGTTAGGACTTATGTATAATTTATAATTTCATTTAATATAATTAATATTCATAATTAAATTTAGGACGTTTCTATTACTTTATATGTTTTTAAGAAATTTAAAATTGATGTAAATTAAAGCCAAAAGCAAACAATATAAGACTGAATAAACTTGATTTAACATGTTTACTTTAAAAGAGCTCACTGTGTGTTTTTAGCATGTAGGTTCCAACATTTTCCCTAGGATAGTAATGTCTAGAGCCTTTAAGCCATGTTTGAATTGTCTTAATTGAAAATTGCTTTAATAAAAAAGAGGCTTTTCTTCTGCTACAAAGATCTGACTTTACCAGTTTCAAATATCAATACACACAAAAAGCATAAGGATGCGTATTAGTAAGAACCAAACAAATCTAAAAAGTGTAATTATGAGAAAACATCATGAATATCTAAAGAAGATTAAGAAGGAATGCATTTTTCATAATCAGGAATATTAGATTTATTTCAGAGAAACATATTTTAGATTAATCCATGAACTTATCAGTTGCATCTCCAGGATCCAACCGATTCTCACCACTAGCTTTTGAGAAGTTGATTAGTTCCAGGCAAGTGTTTAAGATTGTGGATCAAGGAGGAAAGAATATCTTTCTGACTTTCCTAGAAACCAGAAAAAGCCTTAAGTAGGACTGGGATCCTCTCTGCCACTGTGGCAAAAAGAAGTTGCTATATAAAGTGCAAAACTGTACATGCAAAGCATCACTCATGTGCATAGAACATTCAGAGCGCTCCAGTAACAACAGTTTGGAAGCGCCAACAGATACTTTTTATGTTTCTCTTTAATGACCAGTCTAAATTTCTCTAAGAATAAAAGCCCAAAAGTTGAAGGCTAATGACGGTTTAGAAAAGCTGTCTTTGGGTGACTGCAATGTCACCCAAAGGCTTCCACTAGGTCATGGTGAATGCCACGTGTCAAAGATATTCTGACACTTGGGTATTTGTCAGAGATATTCTGACACTTGGCATTCACCATGACCTAGTGCGATAACAGTGGTGGCTTCACAGAAGGGCAATGTTAGCACCTTCTGGAAGGTCACAGCAATGGCCCCCTTGCACCGGGTGCACCGAAAAGAGCTCACATTCCTTGAGGACATAGCAACAATAATTTTTCCCACCAAGCCCAGTGCCTGAGAACCCTCTACTCAGATGCCTAATGAGCCTCTTAAACTCCACATGGCCCCAAACCAAAGCAGCTCTTCCGACAGGCACCCTAGTGCAGAACATGGGAGCTCAGGCCCAGTCCCTGCACCATGTAGGCTCCTGGGTTTCTGATCCTCCACATCAGCACCAGCAAATTCTGCAGGCTCCACCTTCAAAATCTCTCCAGGATGCAACTGGTTCTCACTACCTCCCTTGCTCCCTCTACCAAGCCATGTCCTGGGTCACTACAAATGTCACCCAAAGGCTCTTGGCCTTATTTTTAAACTTCAAACATGATGTAGACCCAAAACACCAAAAACTGCACAAAACAAAAAATAAAACAGACAAGTTTGATGAAAATGTGTCTAAAAATCCTAATTTTTATCTATTAAACAGGAGATGTTACTAAAAATTATAATATGAAATGTTCATAAAGGTGAGAGAAATGAACACCTGCATATACCACTGG
This sequence comes from Piliocolobus tephrosceles, assembly GCF_002776525.5. Taxonomy (NCBI): domain Eukaryota; kingdom Metazoa; phylum Chordata; class Mammalia; order Primates; family Cercopithecidae; genus Piliocolobus; species Piliocolobus tephrosceles. The sequence continues at coordinate 127,411,046 of NC_045444.1, read as the reverse complement.
TGGGGCACCAGGTGCTTCTGTTGTTTCTGGAATACAATTTCACAATACGTATCAAAGACCTCAAAACTGTCCATACACTTTGATGAAGAACCTCCATGTCTATACGTTTACCTCAAGGAGACAATCAAAAATGCATATAAAAATTTTGTATAGGCTGGGCGCAGTGGCTCACACCTGTAATCCTAGCACTTTGGGAGGCTGAGGCTGGTAGATGGCTTGAGCCCAGGAGTTCAAGACCAATCTGAGCAACGTGGGGAAACTCCATCTCTCCAAAAAATGCAAAATTAGCTGGGCATGGTGGCACACATCTGTAGTCCCAGCTACTTGGGAGGCTGAGGTGTGAGGATCCCTTGAGCCTAGGAGGCGGAGGTTGAATTGCACCACTGCACTCCAGCCTGGGCAACAGAATGAAACCCTGCCTCAAAAAAAAAAAAAAAAGATTCTGTACAGAGAAACTAAAAATAGAAAACTATATAGCCATTAAAAACTTTTAAAAAGATTATATAAAAAAAAGTTCAGAATAAAATGTTTTTGAATTTTTTTTGAAAAGACTACAAAGACTTTTTTTGAAAAGACTACAAAGACTACAAAAATGCATATAGTTTAGTCCCAGTTTTGTTTAATATAGGTGAATATATAAAAGGCCAGAAGGGTATTCAGAAAAACGTGACTGGTTGTTCTCTCTGGGTAGTTATCCTTGGCTGTGGGCCACTGTGAGTTTCTGTTTTTCTGCAGTGAACAAGTATTAACTGTATAATGAAAACTGAATTACATTTTGGATGAATTCCCTCTAAAAAAAGCAGCTAGAGGAATCCTGAGAGATGCGCTGATTGGTCTTCCAGCTGCAGCAGGTAACCCAATGGGCCTTTTTGCTCAACATGCAGGAAAGGACTTGGGGGGGGCCTCACCAGGGACAGCTTCATCCCCGGAAAGCTGAAGTGCTGCAGTGCAAGTGTTAAACCACTGTGAACATATAATTTGTGAAATAATCATATAACCTGAAAAATATACATGTAACACTCTGTAAGGTAAAAAAGCAGAATGCGCTCTTTGAAAGAAGAGAGATCACTAGAATTCTATCATCAGCTCTCTGGAGATTCATAATTACTTTCTATACCTAAAAATGAACGATAATGTAGAATTAGCTTCTTTACATGAGGCTGATATGACTGAAAAATGCTCCCTAGAAGTGAAGCGCCAACAGAACCTTGAAAAGCACTCTACCTTCTAGCTGTGGAAGAGAGGGCTCCGAGGTCTGTTTTGTTCAAGGACGAACAGGGGAAGAAATGAGGGTGAGAAACAAATGGCATCAGCAAAAGGTGCCTGACGGATGGGGCAGGCTGATAGGAGCTCAGGGGGGAAGTCCACACCTCAGAGCCTGTGAACTCTTCTCAAAGTCAGTGGTCCTCAATCCTGCCTAGAGCACCTTGAGGAATTTCTCAACAACACAACAACCAGCAGCAGGCCGGGGTACAGCTGAGTTTGAAAGGTTTTGGGCACCAGAGGGGAGTGGCACCCCAGGACAAAGTGGCTGGTGGTGGCAATCGGAAGAGGCCAGGAGTGCCGCTACTCACAGCCCACAACAGGCCAGGTACAGCGCCCACCGCAGAGTGGGGTTTCCAGAATGGGGAAAGGGACACAGAGAACAAAGGGACTGGCAGAACACCAGGGGCACGAGGCAATCCCCTAGGATGGGCCCGTGTTGGGGAAGGGAATGTAAGATGGCATGACCACTTTCCAGAGCAATCTCACAGCATCTAGTGAGGGCTGATTCACACACATGCACGTGCTGACACCCATGAGAATGCACACAGCTACACAGCTGGTCACATCCAAACACTGGGAACACACACAATGCTCACCAACAGGAACAAGAGTCAATTCTAGGATATGTGGGAAGCAGCAGAATGACCCGGAGCCAGCCATTTCAGTGTGGCCAAGCAGAACAGGCCAACAATGTCAGGGATTTCTGAAAGTACGACGTGACCAGAGGGTGTGTGCCAGGCAGCTGGGGGAAGGTCTAGAGGAGAACTGTGGGCCCTTCTGTCCTCTGGGGACTGCCCTGACCTGCAATCTACACAGCCTCAGCAGGAGCAGATGGACACCCACGGCATCCCATCCTCTGGCCACAGGTCCAGGTAGGGCACCTGACCAAACTGCTTCAAAGAATCCCTTCTCCTAATCTCCAGCCCTGGAAGAGGCTCATGTCCACACTCCATCAGGGGGTTAAGGGTTGAGATTTAAAACCTGGTCCTAACCTGCCCCAGGGGAAGCCAGCTACAGAGTGAGGACAGGCACACTGGTCATGAAGGCCCAGAAGAGCCTGCTCAGTGGAGGCAGGGCATGTTCAACACACACTGCCCACCCTCTCCTCCTCCTGGTTCTGACCTCTTTGCAGGGAGTTGGGCCAAGAATGCAGGCATTTGAAGTTTCAGGGGAGGATGCGAAGAACTAAAGGGTAGTGGCAATTCAGGGGCAGTCGAGTAAAATATAGTATGGGTTGAGCATCCCTAATATAATAAGCTGAAATCTGAAATGCTTCAAAATTCAAAAAATTTTAGTGCCAACATGATGTTCAAAGGAAATGCTCATGGAACAATTCAGGTTTTGGATTTTCAGATTCCGGATGCTTGACTAATAAGCATAATGCAAATATTCCAAAATCTGAAAAAAATTCAAAACTCTTCTGGTCCTAAGCATGTTAGATAAGGGATACTCAACCTGTACAAACTCAGTTTTTCCAGCCTCCCACAAATCAAATAACAACAGAATCAAATTCTTTCCTGATCAAAAATGGGGGAGTTACACGGGTGCGAGTAGAACGAAGGGCTTCTGAGTTGGGGCTCGCAGCTCTCACGGGTCAGCCACTGCCTGTGTCGCCTGAAATGCGATCAACCACATCAGGTGCTAGAACTCTCAGGTGCTCAAGAAATGGTGTGCAAGTCCAGTGACCAGTCAGCAAGCTTCACTCCCACAGCCTCTGCTGAGATCCTGAAGTAACTTAGTTATTCTCTGCTATACAACCACTGTCATGGCGTCTTCACTGGTACAGGGATCAACAGGATGACATTTCCCTATTCTTTTCCATTTGCTGGCCTAACTTCTTCATCAGTCGCCCTTGCTGTGTATTCTAACACACACTGTGACTTATCAACCTTGCTTGTGTATGTGTGTTAGGGCTTGGTGGGGGAGCTGGCTCTGGGAGTGCCAACATCACCACTGGGTAAGTAAGAATAAAAGTGTCCACGTCTCTGCCATGCACCACCCTACCACATTCTTGAGCATCAGGGTCAAAGGAATAGATCAACTTTCCAAGACAAAATAACAGGTTTTAAAAGCTAGGGTAGAGTCACATAATAGCTTGGTATCCCAGAAACACATAAGAGCTTTTGTATAAAACCTCTATTATCCCCAAATTTCAGAAGCTGAGTTACTTTTTCTTCTGAGGTCAGACCAAAATAAGTTCTAAGGCAGTTTATTTGCCATATTTAGGATGTTCGTGTGGGAGCAATGACAAACATCTGGCTACAATACTTTCTGGAATTTTGACTATTTCTTCCTGCCAGAATGAAAACATTAAGTTTTTACTGGAATAGCAAGTTAAAATCTTCTAGCATGGAACTTCGTGACTGAGAATTTGTCTTCCTACTTGTCACATATTTAACCTAAAGCCTCTGCAATTCTAAAGAAGAAAAGAAAAAGAAAGTCCATCCTAAAAACTGTGAATATGTTAAAGAAAAGGGGAACATGAGAAAGTAGATGAACAATAATAAATAAAACCCTCGTGCTCATTAGACGCAATCCCCACTTGTCAGCAAAGGCAAAGGACATCTGTTGCCGGGGCGAGGCCTCACGCCCTTAAACTGTATCCCAGGCTGTTCTTTTAATCATTACATATCTCTTCTCCATAATACTAACTTTCAGATAATAGAAAACCTTTAAATCACATTAACTCCTAAACCTGAGAGTTAATTATGAATTAATCAGAGTATAATTGTTCTAGACATCTTACCCTCTAAAGAGCCTGGGAAGACTTTCTAGAATGGGGTATCAATTATGCACCTCAACTCTCCTTCCACTGCATCCAGCAATGGAGTTAGACACTTTTCATACCTGGCGTGGTCTGAAGCTGAAAGTATTTCTACCCTATGACTTAGCACAAGGCAAGCTGACATACAATTTTCAGATGGTTTTAAAACAATTTATGACTCAAAAACACGATTCTTTAGAGCTAAGGCCAGATTTCTATGTACAAAATCACAGAATTTGTTTAATCATAAAAGCAAATCAAGACTTTACTAGATAAAAAAACTAGTCACTGACCTTTGATTAGCTAAATATCCCATTAATAAATGTCAAAAGTGCTTAAAACAAAACATAATTGAAGTCAATATCCACAAATAGGCCTCTGCCCTAAATACATCATAGAGATTTCTCTCTTGATCAAAAATCAGTTTACAAGTTGGCTTCTGGCTAGGTGTGGTAGCTCACACCTATAATCCCAGCACTTTGGGAGGCTGAGGCAGGCGGACTGCTAGAGACCGAGAGTTTGAGACAACCTGGGCAATGTGGGGAGACCCCATCTCTACAAAAATTTAACAAATTAGCCCGCATGGTGGTGCACACCTGTAGTCCCAGCTAATCGGGAGGCTGAGGCAGGAGGATCACCTGAGCGTGGGGAGGTCGAGGCTGCAGTGAGTTTTGACTATGCCACTGCACGCCAGTCTGGGTGACAGAGCAAGACCCTGTCTCAAAAAAAAAAAAAAAAAAAAAGATAAGCCAGGCGCAGCAGCTCACACCTGTAATCCCAGCATTTTGGGAGGCCGAGTGGGGTGGATCACTTAAGGTCAAGAGTTCAAAACCAGCCTGGCCAACATGATGAAACTCCGTCTCTACTAAAAATATGAAAAAAAATTAGCCGGGCATGGTGGTGGGCACCTGTAATCCCAACTACTCAGGAGGCTGAGGCAGGAGAATCACTTGAGCCAGAGGCAGAGGTTGCAGTGGGCTGAAATCACCACTGCACTCCAGCCTGAGTGACAGAGCGAAATTCTGCTTCAAAAATAAAAATAAAAATATCATCTCAAACCACAATGAGACACTACTACACACCTACTAGGATGGCTAGAATAAAAAAGTCAGAAAATAGTTAAGTGTTGGCAAATATGTGGAGAAATTGGAACACATAACATTGCTGGCAGGAATGTAAAATGGCACAGCTACTTTGGAAAACAGTCTCGCAGTTCCTCTAATGATTAGACCTAGAGTTCTCACGTGACCCAGCAATTCTACTTCTAGGTACTCTGTCAGTCCTCTGCATCCACAGGTTTGGCATCCACAGATTTGATTAACCAACTGATGATCAAAACTGCTAAAAACAACCCGACCAAAATGATAAAAAGTAATAGTACAATGAGAGATAATAGAAAAAAAAAAAAGTCAATACAGTATAACAAGTATTCACATAGTGTTTCCATTGTATGAGGTATTATAAGTAATCTAGAAATGCGTTAAAGTACACCAGATGGCCGGAGGCAGTGGCTCACGCCTGTAATCCCAGCACTATGGGAGGCTAAGGTGGGTGGATCACCTGAGGTCAGGAGTTCGAGACCAGCCTGGCCAACGTGGTGAAACCCTGTCTTTACTAAAAATACAAAAAATTAGCTGGGTGTGGTGGCAGGCACCTGTAATCCCAGCTACTTGGGAGGCTGAGGCAGGAGAATCACTTGAACCCAGGAGGCAGAGGTTGCAGTCAGCTGAGATCACGCCATTGCACTCCAGCTGGGTGACAGAGTAAGACTCCGTCTCAAAATAAATAAATAAATTAATTAAATTAAATAAAGTACACCAGAAGATGTGTATATGCAAATACTATACCATTTTTTATATAAGGAATTTGAACATCTATGGATATTGGTATCCTCAAGGGTCCTAGACCCACCCACTCCCGCTAAGATACCGAGACAACTTTATCCTCTCAAAAATGAAAAAATACATCCACACAAAAACTTGTACATGAATGTTTACAGCAGAATTATTCATAATAGCCAAAAGATGGAAACAATCCAAATGACCATCAACTGAGGAACAGATAAAATGTGGTATGTCCATACAATGAAATATTATTCAGCCATGAAAAAGAACGAAGTACTGCTACATGTTACAACATGGATGAGCCTTCAAAACATATACTAAGTGAAAAAAGCCAGTCATACAAGACTACATAGTATATGATCCTATTCATATGAAATGTCCAGAACAAGGAAATCGATAGGGATAGAAAGTAGGTTACTGTTTGCTCGGAGCTGAGAGGAAGGGAGATGGAGATTGAGGAGGTGACAGGTAAAAGATGTGGGGTGATTAAAATGGTCTAAAATTGACTGTGGTGATAGTTGTACATTTCTATGAATATTAAATACCAATGAATTTTACACTTTAAATGGGTAAACTGTATGGCATGTGAATTACATCTCTATAAAGCTGTTAAAACACTTCAGCTCCATTTTATCCACCAACACTATTACATACTGAACAGCTTCTAGCTTCAAACCATCTTGACTTATTGGTGGCAACAATAAACAAGCACGCATTTCTAGATGTAGAGAGAAAGCATTGCGAGAATAAGTATGCATGTATTTCTAGATCTAGAAAGAACGAGCTGCAAGAAAAAACAAGCATGTGTTTCTAGATCTAGGGGAAAGTGCTGCAAGAATAAACACGCATGCATTTCTAGATCTAGAAGGAAAGAACAGGAACAAAATACAACCCTGTGCTCAATCACCTCCACTAGCTTCTCTGTCAGCAGTTTTTGCTCTAGAATCATTTGTCATTCTTGTGGCAGTCTGCCTTGATAGAAAACCAATTTTCATTTGTACACCCTGGGAGATGGGAGATATAAATAGAACTCGAGACTTATAGAGCTCAACTTTCTGAAGAAAACATAAGGAAGACAGCCAGGGCTTATTTGTTGCAGACATACATAAAACCACTCACCACAGATTATACATGGACAGACAGCCATGGGCACTGAGGTCTTCAGGCTGAGTTGGTCTGTATTTTCACCAAAGCAAAAAATAAACATTTTAAAAACAACGAAATGTCAGAACTTCCCCTGTGTTAAAAAGGTTCCTGAAATGTGAACTTCCAGCATCAACTTGGGGAATCTGCACAGCACCACACGATGCCAGTGTTTTCTGGCCATGTGAACACAGAAGCAGCTTGCGCCTTTCAAGTTTAGCATCAGCACATCTCCCTGGAAGAACACCGCTGCTTAAGACTTAAGTGAAAAGATAATGCAGTAAATAGACAAATAAGATAGGTGCATACGGCCAGAAAACCCCAAAACAAAACAAAATTGAATCCCTGAGGTTAGAAAACACTGCAACAGAGGGAAAAATTCAAAACATTCTTAAAGTCTGTTAACCAAATCTAACTTTTGATTTCATTCATTTAACACATGTTTACTCAGCAAGGCCCTGTTCCAAACACCAAAGGAGCAGAAGTAGATATAACACAGCCTTTCCTTCCCAGAATTTGCATTTCAGGAGCAGGGAGACAGCAAGCAGGCACCAGGATGTGCTGTCTTCACCAAGACAGACCTGCCCAGCCAGGGGTCTCACTGCTTAGTGCACCCGACACCCAGTAGCCGAGTGTCTGCCTCAGCCTACAGGTCCAACAGCAAAAACCACCTGACCACAGTATGTCTCTTGGTTCCAATGTAAAGGCAAGAGGCAGAGAGACAGAATACGAACGAGACAAGTGAACAAATGACAGCAAGACAGTGATGGTGAGCTTGGGTCAGACAACCAGCCTTGATCCAAAAACAATAAGGAAGAGGGGGTGGGACAAGCCTGCCTCTGTGGGGCTACGCAAGGGGGACTTCCCCAGGAGGGGACTCTGCCCACTCAGGGCAGGCCCCACTTACCAGCCCACTGACACCAAACCTTAGAGTGGCACAGACAATTGCACTTCCAGAGGCTGTATCCTGGTATAGTGGCAATACTTGTCAGGGTAGATCACAAAAAATGCTCACCGATTCCTGGCCGCTCTCCCACCAAGGTGTCTCTACTTCTCCACCCCTTGAATCAGAGCTAGCCTGGTAGCCTGCTTTGATTAATAAAAGGTGGCAGAAGTTACAATGGACAAATTCCAAGTCAAGAGCCCAGGGACACTGCAGTGCCCACTTCTGGACTGAGAACATTTCTGTGACCACAAAAATAAGGCCAAGTGGGCTGGAGGGAGAATGAGATTCTGCATGTGAGGTTCCAACCAGGGTGCCAAATGTGTGGGTAAGGCAGTCCCAGACTGCCCAACCCTCTGAGTCAGCCTACTAGAGCCTCCAAACCAACGCACAGACCTGTGATTTAAGCTCCACATTTGGGATGGTTTGTTACTTAACAAAGCTAACTGATGTAGTTGTGGAGGACAGGGTACTTGGAAGCAGAATACAACCAACTTATAATATATTGAATTTTAGCTCTCCCTAAAGGTGTGTATCAGCAGGCAACACAATGTAAAAAATACCCCAAGCTGGCACAGTGGCTCACATCTGTAGTCCTAGCTACTTGGGAGGCTAAGGCAGGAGGATCACTTGAGTCTAAGAGTTAGAGGCTGGCCTGGGGAACACAGCAAGATCCTGTCTCTTAACAAAAAAAAAAAAGTTCCCCATCTAACACAGGATATTCAGAATATGCAAGACCATTTTCTTTTTCTTCAAATAAAAGTTCTTTAATTTCTGGTAACTCTGCCAGATATATCAAATACCAAATATGACAGTTATATTTAACTGAAACAATAATCTCAATTTATTAAAACTGACAAGCTCTAAATATTGCAAAACTTTCACAAAATGGCATCTCTGACTTCCTTAGGTATAAAATGACTCATACTCAGTAAAGGTGAATTTCTCAGAGAAGAATTTACATCTTATTTACAGCTCAACAACAAATGTGTGCTTTTTTCTTCTGGGTCCTAGTTTTAGTTGATAAAGTCCAGTAGGCAGAACAATAAAAAAAGAAAAAAAAAAAAAAAAAAAAAAAAAAAGAGAGACACTCTAAAAGTAAACCTATTAGTACAATTATTTTTCTTTTACTTTTTTTTCTCTTAAATTTTGCACCTGTTACAAGCCTAGACTACGGTAAACGTGTTTATTGGAGGATGGCTACATAGTGGAAATTCCTCCAAACACTTGATTGAAAAAGACTTGGGAGCCCAATTAAGTTTCCAGACTTTAACCTGTTTCCTACAGGAAAGTCATCCAAGAGCTAGTGAAAGCGCAGCCGACTGCTACTCTTCAGGGTTCAAAGGTTGTGCAGCTTCAGACCTCCTTCCCTGCACCAGAAGTGACGTGGGAAGTTGGACAGACAGGTCCTACCGGTTTCAGTTACCATGGCCCTGATGAAATTATCTTTCACTTCCTCCTCAGATAAGGGCTTCAGAAAAGTATCCGGGTCCCCTGAGTTCTCACACCCTCCATACTTGCCTTCAAATAACACTGAAGGCCAGAGACCACCTTGCTCAGAGCTTCACTGCCCCACCCACCAAGCACCCCTCCTCTGTGTTCCCTCTTCCCTCCTTCCCAACCCATGCAATGCATTCTGCAATAAGGTCCACAGCTCAATAATAGTTTTACTTTCTGTGTAGCATCTTGACTCCTCAAAAGAAATTCCCAAGCGTAAATAAACCTCCTGCTAGAGTTTAAATTCATTCTCTTGTCCTTAGTTTTGTGCCATGAAGAGCAAGAAAAGCTTCTAAAGCTGTTACTTAAAAGTCAGAAAAAATTAGAAAAAAAGAGAATGCATTTGTGTATTACATATGAAAATAAATAATTTTAAAAAGACCTTTTGGCTGGGCACGGTGGCTTACATCTATAATCCTAGCACTTGGGAGGCTGAAGCGGGAGGATCTCTTGAGCCCAGGAGATTGAGGCCAGCCTGGGCAACATGGCAAACCCTGTTTCTACTAAAAATACAAAAATTAGACAGGCGTGGTGGTGCATGCTTGTAATCCCAGCTACTCCAGGGGTTGAGGAGGGTGGATCGCTTGAGCCCAGGAGGTCCAGGCTGCAGTGAGCCATGATCGCGCCACTGCATTCCAGCCTGGGTGACAGAACAAGACCCTTTCTCAAAAAAAGAAAAAAAAAGAGTAAAAAATGAATAGAATAGGCCGGGTGCGGTGGCTCAAGCCTGTAATCCCAGCACTTTGGGAGGCCGAGACGGGCGGAACACGAGGTCAGGAGATTGAGACCATCCTGGCTAACACGGTGAAACCCCGTCTCTACTAAAAAATACAAAAATCTAGCTGGGCGAGGTGGTGGGCGCCTGTAGTCCCAGCTACTCAGGAGGCTGAGGCAGGAGAATGGCGTAAACCCAGGAGGCGGAGCTTGCAGTGAGCTGAGATCCAGCCACTGCACTCCAGCCTGGGCGACAGAGCGAAACTCCCTCCCAAAAAAAAAAGAAAAAAAAATGAATAGAATAAATAAAAAGAATTTTCATGCTAATAACATGTAGAAAAACAAAAAAAGTTTTCTAATACATCACATGGACCTAAAAAATAGTGTTACTTAAATATTGATATATGCATATATTCTTAGTATATTTAATTGTTCTTGCTAATATTACCAGTGCAATCTTCTATAAGGGAATTTTCAAAATAAAAATTGTATTATCATTGACTTAGAAAAATAAGTTATATGTTAACACCATACAACACTTCTTGCGTGACAGGCTCTGTGTGTGGTGTCTGCTCAATCCTCACACCAGCAGCTCTGGGAAACAGGGATTATAATTGTCCTCATGTTTCAGAATAGGAAGCTGACACACATGGAGGCTAAGTGGCATCCCCTCATCCAGGTGGCCCGGGCCTCACTGAGACCAGGTGGCTAAGCTGGGAAGGTCTGGGTGTACCATCTGGCTCCAGTCTGCACCTTCCAGCAATCTCTTAGCCAGCCTCTCACGAAAGAAGAGTAGAAAGACCAAACTATACTACAATTTTAAACAAAAGATACGACAATATCACTTTCCAAATAAAAGGAGAAATTCAGATTTACCGTTTCTAAGGATTTTCTCATGTGTTACCAAAGTCACTTTTGGTCAACTTAATATGCAAAGTCTAACCAGCAAAATAGAACTTGGTATATAATTTGACTGTTAGAAGATATAACGAAATATGCCTCCAAAAATCATGCTTCTTACCTCAATGTCAAATATTTCCACGGTGTTGTCCAGCAGCTTTACTCTGAGGTGCAGGTGCTTCTCTTGCATTCTGGGCAACAGAGTCTGCCCAGGCTCAAGGGTGCTAACTCCCACAGGGGTCTGGGCACCCAAGCGTGTCCCTGCAGTCTGCAGGACTCTGTATGTTCCTTCTATCTCTCCCATTCTTCACCATCTGAGTGAAGAAAACACTAAAATGAAAAAAAAAAAAAAAAAAACACACACACACATGAAGGAATTATCACATTATTTAGGTATTAAAACAAGGTAAAAATAGAATTATCGGAGACACGGGAATCCTCTGTATTATTTCTGCAACTTCTGTAAGTCTTTATCACTTCAAAAGAAAGCGTTACAAAAGATTATTTTCTACTCAGGCACTCATAGGTGGAGCATAAAACAACAAGCACCACCCTCAATAACAATATTTCTGAATGCTCTATGAGCCAGTCATACCCATTAACTCATTTAACCTGTTAGACCTCACGAACGAGTGACATCACCACCACCCACCTAGCAGAGGCAAGAGAGCCCAGGGCTGCCACACCAACCCTAGGCTGTCTACTCCCTTAGCACACCTCTCTCCACCAGCCCAGTTACTGTGGTGATGATCCTTTTTAAGTACTAGATGGTGCCATTTCTACCAAACGTAAACGGGATCCACAAAGCATAGCACTAATGCGTGTCAGGCAGTGCACAGCAAGATCTGAGGCATTCGAGCAACTGTTCTTCCCCTCTGCTGACTTTATGTGGAGTAGAAGACTACCCCAGCTGAGGAAAAATGCCAATAAAGGAGATGAAAACAGCCAGGTTTGTCTTTGCCAGCCTTGTACTCCTCGATTTTTCTAACGTGTCTTGCCAGGGTAGAGCGGGTGCCACTGGTAGTCTGGGAAGTAAGTTCATGTATGGCACTGAATGACAGTCTGGATAAGGGTAACAAGGACTACATGCCTGGTAGCAGGAGGCACCTGCCCTTGGTCAGACCCTTCCCAGCTCCTGCCCATTCTCACAATAACCCCCATCCTCACAATAACCCCCTCAGCACTATCCACAGCCCACTTAACAGATGACAATGAGGGCCCAAGCAGGTCAAACACCTGGCTCAGGGAAGAGCTCATGTCCTCTTCAACTCTCCTTTTGTGCCAAGGGGAAGGTCTCTGCTTGCAAGCTATTAAGTCTAACAGGGCTATTCTCGTCATTATTTGTTTAATGCACTGTAGATTTTATTTTTCCATTCAAATTGGGTACATACTTTTTAAAACAGATTTTAATGTGTATATTTGAAGTCTGCAACATGATGGTATAGGACACACAAAGATAGTAAAATGCGTCTTCATTGTTTTTAACGAAGATTAGCCTAGTATTAACTACTAAATACTTAGTATTAAGTATCAGCTGGAATTAATAATACTAGCTTGTTATTTAATTATGTTTATTAATTATCTATTATTTATGGCAACTTCCCTTGTGAAATGTCTTATTTATGTTTAAAAATCAATTTTTACATATTCAATACAATAAAACATAGTACGGCAAAAAATACGGCAAAACTGGTGGAGGTGAGATACAAATGCTGGGTGTTTAATCAACAAAGAATGCAGCACTGCACCCATTATTTTATCTCACCCAATCACTCTCAGAGTCTTCCACTAATCCGTAACCTTTTAAAGAGTTAATCTCACTCAATTTCTAGTCCAGTCCCCTTGCGTGCCAACTTAATTGCTCCGAGTCTCCGGGCCTTTTCCTCTTTTTCATGCTTGTTTTGTCATCAAGACAAGCAAATCAAGAACTCCCCACTTTTTTTGGAGACACAGTCTTGCTCTGTTGCCCAGGCTAAAGTGCAGTGGTGCCATCTTGGTTCACTGCAACCTCCACCTCCAGGGCTCAAGCAATTCTCCCACCTCAGCCTCTGGAGTAGCTGGCACCACAGGCGTGAGTCATCATACCCAGCTAATTTTTTGTATTTTTAGTAGAGATGGGGTTTCACCATGTTGGCAAGGCTGGTTGTGAACTCCTGGCCTCAAGTGATCCTCCCACCTCAGCCTCCCAAAGTGCTGGGATTACAGGCGAGAGCCACCACACCTAGAAAAGAACCTTTTTATCTCTTAATTTCAAATAGGCTCTCAGTGACTTACTGCCAAGCATCTCCTACTGTACACTTAAACCTTACCCACAAAGACAACCTTCTGAGCTTATGCACACGTCCAATTTATCAAACAAGAAAGCAAAAAAAGAAGAGCTAAATCCTCTGGGACAAGCAAAATGTCAGTATGAACAAAATGACAAGGCAGTGCAAGTCCCATCCTAATTCCTGAACAAAGCCACTGACTGACACATTTATTACTTGAGCTGCATGGTTGGCACAGGTTGGCAGTTACCTACCATCTTCAGCTGTCATTCTTCATGCTGGATGCTCCTTGAGGGCAGGAACTAAATTCTTACTGTAAACATTTGCTAAGTATTTACTTAATGTCACTGGCATCAAAAAACATGAAGTGGTACATCATGCAATGCACTGTAAAGATGACAACAGCAAAACACAAAAGACTACAACCACAAACAGAACGACACTGTAACAAATTACTGTTTTTGCAAAACTAATATTAAACATGAGATATATGAAGTTCTGAGAATCATAAATAAGCCTTTTCATTTCAATTCCACAAACTTTTACTTAATTTTTATGAGCGCATAATTGTACATATTTATGGGGTATGTGATTTTTTAATTTTTTTATTGACAAAAATTGTATACACTTATCATGTACAACATGATGCCCTGACATATGTCTACACTACGGGATGGCCAAATTGAGGCAATTAACATATGCATGACCTCACAAACTTAACATTTTTTTGTGATGAGAACACTTAAAATCCACAAAAATTAGTAATTTTCAGAAATACAATATACAATATGTATCTTAGCAACTTTCAGAAATACAATATGTTGTATTTCTAGAGTCACCATGCTATATAGTAGATCTCCTAAACTCCACTGCTGTCTAACTCAAGTTTTGTATCCTTACACAAGCAAACACTGTGTAATGGTCGAATTAGGGTATTTGGGATATCCTCCACCTCAAACATTTACAAATTCTTTCTGTTGGGAACATTCCAAATCCACTCCTCTAGTTATTTTGAAATATACAATAAGGTATTAACTACAGTTGCCCTATTGTGCTACCGAACAACAGATCTTATTTCTTCTTACTGCATTTTTGTACCCATTAATTAATCAATCCTTCCTAACCCCCCAACCCTACTACCCTTCCCAACCTCTGATAAACATCATTTTTTTCAGTTCCCACGAGTGAGAATATATATTTGTCTTTTCACAAACTTCTATTCATTGAGCAGTTAATGCAAAAGTAAGAGAATGCAAATGAAGACGACTTCCACTTTGAAGGTACCTCCAACGTGAAAACATGAAAAGAAAAATAGATGATCTACATGTTCTTGGTCAGCTCACAACATTTATCAAATATAGAACCGTCAAAAGTGGGTTCTTCTGAAACAAGGGATAGGATGTTTTACTTTGGTCATCAAAGGCATTATTTCCCCTAAGTAATGCTACAAATCTGTAAACATTTATATAACTGAAATACATTTTTAGAAGTCATTTATCTTATTTATTCTACTGTATAAGTCTCATTTATGTTTCTGTAAGTATAGCTTGAAAAATTTCTTCAGGTTCTTTTTCTCCTACTCATTATAAGAAAGTCATGTCTAAACATCTACTGCTAAAAAAAATAGACATGGCTAACCTGTAATGTCTAGAGGTGTACACTCCACCGAGAAAACCGTAACAAGAAAACACAAGGAAGTTATTCCTACAGAAGCCGTCCCTTCTTGATGGGAGAGAGGGACTGTCGCTGGGAGGGCACACAGGGAAGGAGTTCTTAGGCTGGTGGGGCACAGTTTTATTTCCTGACCTGGACAGTGTTCATTTTATAATTCATTAAGCCATACAGCTGATTCACGTTTTTATATGTGTTTATTTTATAATAAAAATATGTTTAGAACAACAAGCTTTTTAACATTGCTTCGTCTTTCAGGAGAACATGACGTATCAGACAAATAAAAACCACTTTTCTTAGTTCAAGGAATATCAAACTCTCTTCTCAGACATGCGGCTCACAGAGGAAATCTTTACACTTTCCAAGCGGCGACTTACACTCTAATTTTCATCTAGCCCAGAGAGACGCCGACATGGCTGCAGCTGCGATGTGGGCCACAACAAGATACCCTCGTTCATCAGACTGGTCTTAAGAAGACAGATCCACTTGAGAGGAGATAACCCTGCGGTACTCTGTTGCTGATATCCCAAAGAAAAATCTGCTCGTTGACACATCATAGCGACGTGGCATAAACTATCCATTTAATAATTACTCAGCTTTAAGATTAAGACTTACATTTAAGATTTTAACACTAAATTTAAGACTAAGACTTAAGTTTAAAACTTTAAGTTTATTACTAAGCTTCTGAAAGCTCAAAAAGACCTTAATAAAGCCAGGAATAGTGGTGTACACCTATAATCCCAGCTACTCAGGAGACTGAGGTGGGAGGGTCACTTGAGGCTAGCAGTTTGAAACCAGCCTGGGCAACACAGTGAGACTATCTTTAAAGAAATGTAAAAAAAAATACATTAATAGAAAACTGGCAGGTAACCCCATTGCTGTGATTGCCAGTTAAACTCGGTGTCAAAGCCTGGCAATCTACTGCGGAAGCTGAAGCATGACTGCGGAACCGGTAGGTTGCTCATTCAACATCATTTGCTATAGTGGGATTGCTTCCCCCAGCCTGACAATGGGAAAAAATTTTTTTTTTAGGTATGCACCAGGGCTGGGTGTGGTGGCTCATGCCTGTAATTCCAGCACTTTGGGAGGCCAAGGCAGGTGGATCATCTGTCAGGAGTTTGAAACCAGCCTGGCCAACATGGTGAAACCTTGTCTCTACTAAAAATATAAAAATTAGTTGGGTGTGGTGGCGGGTGCCTGTAATCCCAGCTACTCGTGAGGCTGAGGCTGTTTTACATAAATTTTGACTAATGAAAATTATCTTTGATTTGCTTTGTGTGCTTATAAATAAGGATTAAAGAGGCAAGTTAGACTTGAAACATGGCAAGGCCATGAACAATCCTTGGTGTACCATGTTCTGTGGTCCTAGAAACCTGGTGTCAACCTCTGCCCATCCCTGCTCCTGCCAGCGAAAACTTCCCAGATGCCCAGAGGAAAGTGGCAGCGTAAACAACCAGGAATCTGTGGGGGGACTCAGTTTATTGTGCCATCTTCTTTCAATGTGAATGAAATGCTTTGCAGTCTTCATTCCTAAAAACATTTCTGGTGGTCGGATACAATTTGCACTACTGACACTTGGTCCCGCCTACTACAAACTCGGCTCTTGTGGGTATAGTCTCATTTAACAACAGAAAACCCTGTGACATGTCATTTCCATTTTAAAGTTGGAAAATTCAGCTCAAAAGTCTGCCAAAGCTTTGGGTCATAATGATGTATTGAGTAGGTTTGTAACAAACGGACCACTCTAGTGACAGATGTTGACAGTAGGGGCTGCTGTGTGTATGTGGGGGTGGAGGGTATATGGAAAATCTCTTTACCTCCTGCTTAATTTTGCTATTAACCTAAAACTGTTCTAAAAAATAAAATCTATTAAAAAAAAAAAAAAAAAGGCCTGCCAAGGAACACATAACTCAGAAGTGACAGAGCTAGGACTTGGGCCCAGACTTGGCTACCAAAACTCTTCTCCTTCTGCTGGAAAATCAGCACATGGCTTTTTAGGCAAAAGCATAGTCCACCATCCACAGTAAAGGGTAGGGGCTAACATTTCTATTTTGCAATTAAAAAAAAAAAATCACCTTCCCTAAAATATTTTTTACTGTCTGCTTTGGGAAAATCAAAAACCAAACTTCTCTATGACCAACCCAAGAAAGCAGAATATGAACTTGATTATTTCACTACACTCATCTAATAGGAAAGTCCACTGCAGCACTGGGAACAAACTTCACCGCTGATGATGTTCAAATGGAATTCTTCCTCAGTCCCTCGACCCTGGGGTGCATTATCTCTTGCAGCACAGCAAGAGATGGATCCTTCTTTATTCCCTTTCTAAAGCATCACTAACTTTTAGAATAAGGAACTAAATAGTCAATGTGAGGAAGCAGAGAAAAATGTCAAGACCTCTGCTGTAAAGTAAGGCCTTCAAAGTGCTAATGAGAAATGGCTAGCTGGGCAGGTGGGCGGGCCAGCAGGGCTTGCGCACCCTCCCCAGAACACTGCTGCATAAACACACACCAACACCGCTACGGTGTTGTCTGAAGGCAACGTGGCCCGAGCATCACAGAAACCATGCTTGGCACAGAAGCCTGGGGAGAAGGGTGCCGCAGAAACCACCTGCACACACTTCTCCGGCAGGCGCTTCAGGATGGCTGTGTCATTTGCACAGAGCTGACCACTGAGGAGGATCCATATGCGGGTAACACTGTCCCTCAAACACCAGGAGGGGCAGTCAACAACTCAAGAATCTCTGCTGATAGAAGAGCGCTTACTGACACAGAAACGTATCTACCAAGCTGTGATTTTAAAAAGACCAAATAAAAAGGCAGGCGCTAATGGGGAACAAGGAAGGAGGCAGCAGTAGCTGGGGGTGGTGGAAATTCAGGGCCAGCACACTTAGGTTTCAATTTCAACTCTGCCATTAACAAACTCAGTCGTGGCACCACTCCCAGCCCCAGCTTTTTCAACTGGAAAATGACATTGGAAGGAAAGGGTTAACCAGATCTTTTTCAGCTCTAAGAATCCAAGATTCTGTGATAAGGCAGCTCAATGTGAGAACAAATGGAAAGAAAATGTGTTTTTGATTTCTACTAATTTATAGTGTTTGGTAGCCACAAATTAAATATATCTCATAAAATCATGTTATCACAATCTTCCTACCTTACAATAGTGGCTAAATGTGTGTAAGAAAAGGAAGATCACTTTCAGTCAAATTCAACAACAGTATAGACACAGACTAACTGTTCCAAAGAGATTTCTTTGTACATAACCAATATTTGAAAAACTTACTTTTACTTCCTAGGTTATTTTTTTTAATTGCCTGAACACTAAACAGATGTATTTTTCCTTTAGAGTGTATTTTAGATCCTCTACAACCTGGTATTCTGATTTCATGTTAAACAAAACTCTACAAACTGAAAAACAGAAGTTTTAGGAGCTGAAGTGAATCTGGATAACTGATTCTCTGTACTTCTGTGGGGGGTGGTATGAAGCCATCCAATTTAACATCAAAATCTTTAGAGAAAAAAGCCAGATCTGTATATGCTGCTTTGGTGTAAAAGTGAATAAAATGTGCAAAACCAGGTGCATGGCATGCTAACTTCTGTTAAAAGAGGAAAACATATATATACACACACACATATATACACATATATACACATATATACACACATATATACATATATATACACATATATACATATATACACACATATATACACATATATATAAATAAAATTTTTTTTTTTTTTAGTAGTGTTGATGATGTCTCACTAGGTTTCCCAGGCTGGTCTCAAACTCTCAGGCTGAAGGGATCCCACTGCTTTAGTCTCCCAAAGTGGTATGTATTTGTTTATATTAAAAAAAAAAATAGAGCATAAACCAAAAACTAATGAAAATCATTACCTATGAGGGAGGAAGTGAAAGGGGTAAACAATGTTGGAAGCTGTACACGGCGTTTAGCAGTTTTGATATGGGAACTTCATAAATGGTTTCACATAATTAGAAAGCAAAATTAAATCAATATTTTAGAAAAGCAAGTCGTAAAAACCCAAACAAAATGAAACAAATGGTCTTAACTGTAAATCAAGACATCAGCTAAACTAAAGAAAATTACTTCAAGTGACTTTAAAGCGCAGTAACTTCATTCTACATCACCAGTAAAATATATCCTAAGGAATAAAAGGACTACAAAGAAATCCTACAGGATAAATGACCTTGTCTCTTTGATAAATGGCAACAAAAAAAGGAAATGGTGTATGTGTGTAAATACAAACTGCTAAGACATGTTATCTATAAGGTATGATGTTATCAAATGCTATATATAGGACCTTATTTGAATCCTGAATCAAATATTTACAGATCAGAGAAATGCAAATCCTAACTAAGTATCAGATAATATTAAGAGGTTAATATTATTTTTTAGTGTTTTAGTGGTATTGTGGGTACATGAAGGGGAAAAAAGTCCCTCTCTCTTAGAGATGCATAATAAAGTATTTACAGATAAAATGAAATAATACCTAGCATTTACTTTAAAATAATCCAACGAGCTGCGGATCAGTGGAGGTGGGTATAGGAAAACAGATTGTCCATGTGTTGATGACTGAAGCTGGATACATGGGCTTTATTATTTTCTCTACCTTTCTGAATGTTTGAAATTTTCCACAAGTCAAAACAAAAAACAAATCTAGCAATAATTTCTGATGTACATAAGGATTTAAGGAACCCAGGCGAGAGTTCAAGCTGACAGTGAGGGAGAGAGAAGCTCCTACTTTGTGAAATCCTGGCCCAGTCTCTATTCTCCATAAGAAACTACAGCCCAGAAAACAAAGCTGCTTGCTCAAGGCCACAGACCTGATTTGTGCAGGGGTGACACTAACATCTGGCACGGCTTCCAGTCCAACAGACTACAGCGCAAATTCTTCAAGATTAAAAAACATAAGACTATATTCACAGGGATCATTTCTATAGTTCATTACTAGAGAAGTTTCTCTCAGGATGTAGAGCAAAAAAGATACATTAAGAATGACTGTGAAGGAATAATTGTCAACAAAAAATGAAAAGTATTAAAAAGATTAAAAACAAACCAAAAAAATTGATTTAAAGAATTGTAAATTCATGCATTATGAATTCACTCTTTCCTTTATCACCTCCATTTTATTTCAGTTATTGTATTTTTCACTAAAATTCCCACTTCTTTATATCTTCTATTTTCTTGCCAAGACTTTCTATATTTCCATCTGTTTCAAGAGTAGCTTTACTTCTTGGACTATTTTAATAATAGGGGCTTTATAAAGTTTAACTTTTTTTTTTTTAACTGTAGCCCTAACAAATTTCCACAAACTTAGCAGCTTAAAATAAGCCTTTTATTATCTCACAGTGTCTATGGGTTAGAAGTTTGGGTGTAATGTAACTCACCAGAATTCTCTGCTTAGGGTCTCAAAAGGTCTAAGTCAAAGTGTCAGATGATCCAGGGTCTTACCTGGAATTTTTGGGGGCAGAATACACTTCTAGGCTCATTCAAGTCTGTGTGGGTATAGGACTGAGGTCCCTAGTTCTTGCTGGCTATCAGCTGTTTGTCAGTCTCATTCCTTGGCTCATGGCCCCTTCCATCTTCCATGCCAGAAATGTTACGTTGAAAACTTCTTACACTTCCAGTCTCTCTGCCTTCCCCATCTGCTACCAGCTGAAGGAAGATCCCTGCTTTTAAAGGCTCATATAATTACCTAAGGCCCACCTGGATAATCTAGACAACGAATCCAGGCTAGTTGATTCGTACCCTTCCTTACATCTGCAACGTGCTTTTGCCAAGTAAGTCGCATATTCCCAGGATAAACACTAGGAGGTCAAGCTCATGGAGGCCACAAATCTGCAAACCACAGTGTTTCAGATAATTCCAACATAGGTACCACCTCAGCTTTAGCCTGTGTCTTTTTTCACGAGTTGATATTTTCCTGGTTCTTCACATGCTGAGTAAATTTTGTATTGTATCCTGGACATTTTTAACCTTATGCTCTTAAAGACCCTTGATCTTGTTTAAATCCTATGGGGAATGCTGATATTTTGTCGAGCAGGCACTGGCCTGGCTGGATTCAGTCCCCAAGTGCTGACCAGCCTTCTGTAGAACATGGTCTTAGTGTCACCTTCACTTTCAAAGCCTTTGCAGCGTTCCTTAGCAATGTCCTGCAGGTCCCTACTTGCTTGGTGGCCAGCCTGCCTCCCAGGCGATGGTCTATCCCATAGTTGAGTTCTGTCTTTGGCAACCTGTTCTGGGTCACATTACACATGCATAGCTCAGTGTTGAGCCCGTAAGTTAACTAACAACTTGATGGGGCCACTTTCCTGAGTTCTTCCCTTTCTGGAATCTCCCTAGTATCATTTCCAGTTACCTGGGCTCCCCCTTTCAGACTCCAATCAGAAACTTACGGCTTTAATTACTCCGTTTAGCCACGCTTTTCTTTTGCGTGCATCTTGCCTGGGACTGAGCTGCAGGAGGAAGAGAATAAAAAGGCAACTGGGGCTTTTCTCCATTCCCTAAGCGTTTTAGGTGTTCACACACTCCTGCCACTGCAGGGCTGACCGGAGGAGAGGAAGCAAGAGGGAAAAAAATGATGGCTTTCTCCCACTTTCTGTCTTGGGGCCCAACTACAAAACTACCCTGTAGCTCTCCCTGTTCACACTGGGTACCCGCCTCCAGGTTTCAGACAGCTGGAGTCCAGGGCAGGGGATGCTGAAGGGAAGACAGGAAACTCACTACTGGCGCAAAGACGGGCTTCAAATTCTGGCCTTCTCCCCCATCCGCCTGTTATGGTTGACTTGTCGGAGTCCTCAACAGCTGCTCCATGCACATGTCCAGGTCTTATAGCTACAGACAGTGGGAGAGGCAGGATGGAGTATGCTCCCTCCACCTCCCAGAACCACAGCTCCACATCCATGCATTTTAAAACATATTTACGGTGGTTATCACTGGGAGGGGTAAGAGGACTGATTTTTATTTTCTTCTTCCTAATTTTATGTATTTGTCAAATCGTCTACAGTGATATCTTTGAAGTCAGATGGTTTCTCTACAGAATCCTGCAGAAGTACTACCGGCTTTAAAAGTCTTAACTGATAGGGGCTACCTACAGTATGCCACTATTTACCTTCCAAGAGAAAGCTGGAATAACTGTCTTTCCCCTTAGAGTTGTATTTGCTCTTCTTTCAAAAAATAGTTCAATTAAAAATTAATATTTTTAAACACTCTCTGGGTTACATTTTTTGTTCAGACACTGGTACTTGTTTTCCAACATTCATCTTATTAACTACTATACTAACAAAGCAACTGAGATTTTAATCATAAAGGGGGACCGGGTGCGACGGCTCATGCCTATAACCCCAACACTTTGGGAGGCGGAGGCAGGTGGTTTACTTGAGGTCAGGGGTTCGAGACCAGCCTGGTCAACATGGCGAAACCCTGTCTCTACTAACAATACAAAATTAGCTGGGTGTGGTGGCACACACCTGTAATCCCAGCTACTTGGGAGGCTGAGGCAGGAGAATCCCTTGAACCCAGGAGGTGGAGGTAGCAGTGAGCCAAGATTGTGCCACTGCACTCCAGCCTGGGTGAAAAAAAATCATAATCATACTCATAAAGGGGACAAGAGATTTAATAAAGTCTGATAATTTAAACAGTTTCTAAAAATAGTTTCTCCTTCCCAAACATATTCCCACTAGCTCCTGGGAGATTCACTTAGCACCCTCACCCCACATTCCCCTACTGGGTTATCTGGCATCAAGCCAGGGACCAGGAAACTACCCCCACAAAAGCAGTTTCACTATAGAGCTAGTCTGGCTCCGGTTTCTGGGCCCTCACTTGCACCAACTCCTTCCAACGTCCCGAGAAAGGCCCTAAGCAGAGTGTCCCTATGGTCATACACTTCTGTAAAATTTACCCCCAATATACTCTAATGGCAATCGATTAAGACTACTGTCTTTTCCCACTGCAACTCTGCCTCTGTCCCTCTTCCCTTTTGTCAGGTCGCTTGGGAGGGGTTGTTGGCATTTTTGAGATCCACCTAAGGGTACATTAAGTTGGAGAAAGATATTTAGTTTGAGTTTAACAGGACACATTTATGCTGTTCACAGTTAATTCTACTATGCAAACTTAGGTGATTACCAGCCATCTCAATGCAGGTATTGCTTCCAGAAATGCTGCTATCACCCACTGTGCTGGTTCACCTAGGCTTTTACCAAATAAAGGTGAAGGGCCAGGGATCCTGTGGCAATGTGAATAGGTCCAACGGGGCCTGACTCAGGGAAGTGTGTGGGCGGCGGAAAGGAAACACGGTTTGAAATAGAGGGAGCCAGACGCTCATTTGTGGGGAATTTACCATCAGATGTGCTAAAACATAAGCGAATAGATCAGTTACCAGAAAAATAATCAATATAGCAGTACAATTCTGTGTGCCTTAGATGTGTGGTTTTTTTTCTTTTTTGAATGGAATTGTGCAAAACAGGATTTACCTGAACACCTGTTTTTCTGGGACACCAACCTGGAGCAGTACTAGAAACAGCAAATACATCTATATGTGAAATGATAAGTTTTATATATCCTATCAACAATAAAAATTTATCAACTGTGCTAGAGGAATCACTGAGTTCTTTCTATACCCTGTCATATGAAAATGTGATTAAAAGGTACACAGCCAAAGGAAAAATATTACACAGGTGTATTAGATAATTAATAAACATTACTTTTCTCAGCCATTTGCATTATTGATCAGCTTTTTCAAATTTGTTACTTTCTCACTCTAAATATTAACTTTTTCTTTTTTTTTTTTTTGGAGACAGAGTCTTGCTCTGTCACCCAGGCTGGAGTGCAGTGGCAAGATCTTGGCTCACTGCAACCTCTGCCTCTCAGGTTCAAGCGATTCTCCTGCCTCAGCCTCCTGAGTAGCTGGGATTACAGGCACGTGCCACCACACCCGGCTAATCTTTTGTATTTTTAGTATAGATGGGTTTCACCTTGTTAGCCAGGATGATCTCGATCTCTTGACCTCGTGATCTACCCACCTTGGCCTCCCAA
Organism: Piliocolobus tephrosceles; assembly: GCF_002776525.5. Lineage (NCBI taxonomy): Eukaryota > Metazoa > Chordata > Mammalia > Primates > Cercopithecidae > Piliocolobus > Piliocolobus tephrosceles. The sequence goes on along the minus strand of NC_045444.1, from coordinate 127,386,982 downwards.
AGTGCTGTGATTACAGGCATGAGACATCACGCCCAGCCTCACTTTCTAAATTAGTTTTTATTTGTAACTTTGCATTCTTTTTCTTAAAGAGTTCTCCCCTTCCCCCAAATTGTATACCTTCAAGCTCCATAAAACCTGGCATCTGCCTCTGCCGCAGATGAAATTTGATTAATTCATTCAAATATTTATTGAGCTCTATTCTGTTTCAGGCAAGTCTAAATGCTTAGGGATACAGGAGTTCGTAAGAGAGAAAAATCCCCCCTTATATAGTGGACAAGTACAAAGACGACAGTACCTAGCATATATTAAATGGTGATTAAGTGCCCTGGAGTGAGTAAAGTGAGGATGGTAGAGAGGAAGTTGGCAGGTGGAGGGAGACAGGGAGGAGGCTTCATCAAGTGGACAAAGCTCAAGACAAGGCCTCGAAAATGCCCTGGTACACATTACAACAGCTACCATGTCCTGTATGACCACCACTGCAGGGAGATGCACGTCAAGCCCTTCGCTTATGTCATCTCATTTAATCCTCACAATAACCATGTGCAGCTGGCATCAAGGAACTCAGGCTCAGAAAGGTTAGTGACTTGTTAGCAGTCACTTAGCTCCACAAGCGGCCTCCACCCCATTGTGATTTCATGGTGTGCACAGAGCACACAAAGATACAGAAGTTTAATTCAGAAAGGGAGACGACTGAGAAAGTAACCAGTACGACCTGCCCACTGCAGTCAGAGAGAGCAGAAAGTAAGAGGCAGCACCGCTGGCTAGCTTGACCCGGAGCAGCTTCCCTCACAGGGGAACATGAGACCAGGTGGACAAAGGGCATAGCGTGTGCACTGGCAGGGGAATACATAGAAACTGCAGGAGCAGCTGGGAAAGGATGAGGATAGTTGGGCCGCGACGGCGGAGACACCCGAGGGGAGGCGGGGAGGTGGCCTGGGGTTGTGCTGTGCGAACTCTAGTGGGCCAAATGGATGGAATCCCATACCTAAGTAGGTTTTGCAGCTGGATAGGACGTGCCCAAATTTTCGTTTTGGGAAGCAGTCAGGAGGATGGGCTGGGGAGGGGAAAGACGGGATTAAGCAAGACTCATCACTGCATCCTATAACACTATAGGATCTTTTTGTTTTTGAATTTTAAAATGGCAATAAACTAAAACACCAGTTTAGGGGAAAACAATTCATGACTCTTAAAATAAAACCACTTACATCACTCTAACTACCCTCCTGATCCTGTTCATGTCCGCAAGTATTTTTACAACACTATAATTGCTGTGTACACACCATTTCGACTTTTCAGTTAATTCACATTTTAAAGCATACTTCCATGGATCAAAATAGTTCAAATTTTCCTTGGATGGGAGGATGGGATTCGGCTTGCTGAAGCATGTTTACTTGCTATGGACTACTCTACCATACTGACACAACAAAGTTTATCAGATTGTTTTTGAAAAGTGTGATTCCAAAATCAAAATCTTTACCACTTACTGCTAGTTGCTTTCCAAAAAGATTAGACCAATTTACAGAATCACTGTCAACTAAACGCTCCCCAGAAAATCACCAAAGACTGGGCTTTATCATAATGCTTTGTAGGATCCTCAACTTTTCAACTCCCTGTGACGTTGACAAATATACTATGGTCAAAGCACTCTATATTCTGATCTCAAAGAACACGACTGGAATTACCTCAGTTCAGCACCCAACATACAATGGGGTTTTGCCTGCGTATCTAGCACTGAGTAAAGGGGAAGCTGGCAAGCTGATATGAAAGTGGGTGAAGGAAAAATAAGAACAAAACTGAAAGGGTAAGCAGCAGCAAGAAAAATCTGTTACTGTCTGAATATAGAAGAGGTATTGATGTGACTAGAAGCAGGGGTGTTTGGAAAGGAAGGAAGCAACTGAATTCCTTGGGCCAAATGGATTTAAATGAGCTCACATGGAATTGCCCATGCATTGATCTTTGCTTTGGCAATCCAGTTCATATCATTCCCTCCAAACAGGATAAAGTTGCTTAATTATTGCCTAATTTTTTCTCAACTGTTTTTTGTAAATATCCAGGGGTAGCTTGTCCTACTTTCTACTCGGATTATTTGTCCACCTGATAATAATAATGGCTAACATTTATTAAGTGCTTACCTTATGTCAGGCATCTTGTTAACATAGCTTTTATTTTATTTTATTTTTGAGACAGAGTCTCATGCTGTCGCCCAGGATGGAGTGCAGTGGCACAATCTTGGCTCAATGCAACCTCCACCTCCCGGGTTCAAGTGATTCTTGTGCCTCAGCCTCTCAAGTAGCTGTGCGCCACCAGCCCAGCTAATGTTTGTATTTTTAGTAGAGACAGGGTTTCACCCTGTTGACCAGGCTGGTCTGGAACCTCTAAGTTCAGGCAATCTGCCTGCCTCGGCCTCCGAAAGTGCTGGGATTACAGCCACTGTGCCTGGCCAAGGTAAGTACATTTTAAACTCATTTTTTGAATAAGGAACCTGAGGCAGAGATAAATGAATACAACTTTTATCGACTTCCTCTTTGGGAAAGGAATTAGTATAGAAGGAACCTGGAAATCTACTAACAACTGATAGTCCTGTATGTAAATAAATAAGCCAGCAAACTTCTGCAGTCCAGGAAACTGCATCATCAGCATTCAGTTTGTTAATAGTGAACCATCTAATGAGAATCTGCAACAAGGATAGGGCACATGAGAAGTACAGATGGTGTTTGCAAGTACCCTAGGTGTGACTCTAAACTGGTCATTCCACCTCTCTCAACCTCCCTTTCCTGTACTTTAAAACAGGGCTGTGCAACTTGGTCATGTCACTGAAGAGTTTTGGAAAACTGAATAAATAACGCCCATGAAGTCCTTCCCAAAGTTTTAAGGACCTCAAAAACAAAAACAAAAAGACAACTTTCAACAAGCAGGTGTAGAAAATTTAAATTGTATTTGGCCTACAAGTAAAGGTTACTCCATGCTTCCCTATCTCAAATGTCCTCTCCCATCTCTCTGGTACTGAGAAAATCTGTGTCGCCTGTTACAAGGCAGTCTACACAAGACCAACACGCTAACCCACTGGCACATCAAGGTTATCAAACATTTCCACAGTGGCCTAGACAAAAAAACTTCACGGAAAAAAACAACACAAACAAACAAAAAAACAAACCCAGAGAGAAAAACTACCTTTTAAAGATTTGGCCTTGGGTTTTAAATCTGCCCATCCTTTTTCAACACTATGAATTGACGATCTTTCCTTCAATGATGCCTTGTTCTAATTTCTGTTTTTCACATCCATTAGTGGCACATGATAGGCCAGCGGTTGCTGCCATAGCGTAAATGGAAAAGGTGCCTATAATCTGGGTGTGTAATGTACTGGGCCATATTCTGGTTTCCCATGGTAGGGTTTCCCATGGTAGGCTACCCACTGGCTTAGAAGTATTTCCAGCCCTCAGTGGAGTAAAAATATTAACACCTAACACTTGATTCCCACCTTTAAGACACGCTTTAAAGAAACGCTAAAAAGGCAAACGGCTCAAAATGCCTCCACCAGGCACCTCCAGGCCCACACCGTGCGGGTCCCTATGGCCCACTCTGGGGTGTCCCTCCGGGGTGGGACACTCCCTGGCCCAAGGCCCTGCTGGCCTCCACGGGGCACTCCTCAACCCGCGAGTCCACGCGGGACACTCCCCGGTCTACAGCCCCACCGGCCTCCTCCACGCGGCACCCCTCAACCCGGGAGTCCACGCGGGCCACTCCTCGGCCCACCGCCCCGCCTGCCTCCACCGGGCAGGCTCCCTCCAGACGGACGCTCCTCTAACCGGGACCCGCCTAGGAGCTCCAGCCGCCTCACGAAGGCCTTCAGAGGCCGGGCGGGACCACCTCTGGTGGACCAAGGCCTCAGCGCCCGCCCCGCCTGGGCCTCTCGCCTCGGGCCTCGGGCTTCGCCGCCCACCCGGAGAGGCCCACCCTGGCCCCTCGCGCCCAGGCCGCTCCACGTCCTCACCCTCGCCCTCTCGCTCCCCCGCCTCGTCCTCACCGGCCTGGCCCGGCCTCCGCAGTCGCCAGCCACAGCCTCCAAACTCGCGTCGGCGTCGCCTGCTCCCGACTGCCCGCCGGCAGCCCCCGCGCCGCGCGCCCCGCCCTGACCCCGCCCCCGCGCCGCGGACGCGCAGTCGATTGGCCTGCGCGGCGCCAAGGCGGAGCCTCCCCAGCCCGCGGCCTGAAAGCGCAAGATCGAGTTCTGATTGGTGAACGGACGGAGAAGGGGCGGGACCAGGCGGGCAGCGACGTAGAATCTAAATCTGTGCTGAGCTCGGCTCGTTGGGCGGGGCGTCGGCGTGCGGAGCGAGGCAGTGTCCTAGGCGAGGCCTAGGCTCGCTGGGCGGGGCCTCGGTTGGTTGGGCGGGGCTCGGTCCTGCGCGAGGCTTAGGCTCGGCGGGCGGGGCTCGGTCCTGGGCGAGGCTTAGGCTCGGCGGGCGGGGGTAGGTCTTGGCGGCTCTCCTTGCACCCTCCGGCTCAGTCCCTGCCAGCCAGCCTCCTCCTTACCCCTACGCATTGCATCCCTCGTGGGGCTACAGGGACTGAAGGGGATCATGGAAGGCTCACCCGTGTGTGTGCTAAGGCTGAGACAGGCTGCTCCGCAGAGGCGGCCAGGACGGTCTTCCTCTCGCCTAGGGAGCCCCACTAGAGAATGGAAACCTGACTTGCTGTACCATACTTCCCTTCTCTCTTGAGGGCTTCATGTGTTCAAGACCTTACTCCTTGTGCCCTCCTAGCCCGCCCCTGGAACCCACTGTCACCATGTGGCTGTTGAGGTAATAATTAAGTTCAGGAAATACCCGGGCACTTACAAGACTTCTCTCATGGTGCTGTGGATTCCAGAGTGAAGCCTGACCCTTCGTTTCCCAAAAGCCCAGACAGGAGAAAAGCTGGCTCAGGGGAACCTCTGCTTCTCCTGAGACAACTATGGGGTCTGAGACCTGGGCACACCAAGACTGGGCTCAGCCCCGCGGGATGCTCCCCTCATGTGTCACCCACCTCTGGGGCTTCTCCTCTAACCAGCCCCCAGTGACACCACCAGGCCCCAAGTAGTGCACACGTCCCAGAACCAGGCACACCAAGACTGGGCTCAGCCCTGCGGGATGCTCCCCTTCATGTGTCACCCACCTCTGGGGCTTTTCCTCTAACCAGCCTCCAATGACACCACCAGGCCCAGAGCGGTGCATACGCCCCAGAACAGAGGACCTCTGCCTGCAGGCAGACAGGGCCGGGTGGGGATAGTACAGGTGAGAGCCTGGCCAGAGTGGTACTGACCCCTGGCAGGCTGCAGGGTGTGTGCTGCTGACACGAGACTGGCAGTCTGGAGGGAAGGTAGCAGGCGTGGCAGCTGTCAGCTGAGGAAGGAGAGACAGCAAGAGTTTTAGTACCCAGGAGTCTATAAGGAAGAAGTTCAGAAAACACTGATGGCAAGCTGAAAGGGGCCCAGGGGGGTCCCAGGATGGTCAGTCCAGTGGGCAGCAAGAAGGCTAGAGTAGAGGTCTTGGAGTGTAGGCGTCCAGCCACCCAGATCAGTTCAGGTTTCCAGTGTCCTTTACTCAAGCAGTAGTCTTCTTAGCCTACTCTTGAAAATTTGTAGGTTAGAAATTTCTTCCTATATTTCAATCATTCACTTACATTACCAGGAATTTAGTAGTTGCTATTATCAATGCGCTTTCTTTTCTCACTACATTTTCTAATTAGTAAATAGATATCACTGACCTCTTAGTGTTAATTTTCACCAGATGTCTTATACTTTCTAAGTAGATGCTCTGATCACCTGTAAATAATTCCTTTTCAATCTTTTGTGCTCTCTTTTGGGCTCGATCTCCAATACATACACAGTTGTTCAGTACTGATGCTATTGATGCACGTAATTTTTCTTGATTTTAGACACAGATGTTCTCAAGACTTTGAATCTTCCCAGAAAACCTCACAACTTTCCCTTGCAAATAACCAAGAGAAATACTCATTTAATATCTAAACAATAGTACTTTATTGATAAAAGATTAGTATAAATGGATACAAAATTGCTGTGTAAAATAAGTGTTTTCAAAATACATTTCTATAGGTGGAGACTATCTCTTAGTAAAAGAGCAGTTATCTATAATCAAAAGTATCTATTTAGATTTGGGCAGTAAAACCAAAGGGGATGAGAAGTGCAGCAGTGTGGGTCCTCCCTCCCCGCAGAGCTGTTACCAGCAGGCAGCTGCCTGAAGTACTTTCACTCAAACATATGCGGGGCTTAGTCACTTACAAACTTGTTTTTCTTTTTTACAGATTTTCCAACAAAGTTATTAAATTACAAACTCAAATAATGGACTCTGCATGGATGTACTCTGAAGTCATGAACACTTTTTCTTAGTTACCTTCACACAACAAGCCATAACATATAGCTTTTGGCTATTCACAATTAAGCAACAGTGAAGGGGCAATGTTAGCAAGAACACCAGATTTTCTGTAGCACACCTTCGTTATTATTAACTGTCTCATTTTATGTTTTTTTCTAGCCCCCACAAAAAACAAAAAACCCTGTCTCATCCTCAGATTAGGCATTTTCTCCATCTCCCTACACAACCACTGTCTCCTTTCATCTGTCACTTTCTGGGGTTGAATTTCCCAACTTCAGTAGAAATGATAAAAAAGGCAACCGCTGGAGTGTACCACAGGGAGACACAGGAGGAAAGGTGACACTAAGGCTACAGTGCACAGAAAACGGATCAGGTGTGGCTTCAACTGTGCACACCTGCCCACTAGCCCATGCTACAGATTTAAAATGTCTTTCACTTTGACAAGACACATGGTTTACATTACACAAAATGAATGAAAACGACAATGGCTAAAAATAAATGAGACAGTCTGTACACAAAAAAATGATTACTGCTATTTTCCTCCCATCAGAAAGTCACTCAAAAAGGGGGTATTTAAAGGAAACTCAAATCAGAAAAACCCGGTAGGCATCAGAGGTTCAGGGCACCAAGGCCTTAGGGAGGGAACACTTTTCAATGAAGCTGTGCTTCAGGAGCACGCCCACCAACAGACCCCAATTCCACAGGGCAGGCAGATCTACTACAGTTACAGAAAATACACTAAAGTGCAGTATAAAGTATAAAAAGGTTGGATTCTGAATAGACCAACTGCTAATTTTCCTTAAAAATTTTAATTTGGTTGAGTAAAAAGTTTACTGAATCTCATTTTGTAGGTAAGAGTCTTAACCGCAATACAAAAACTGGAGCTCATGACTACTTTGATTTTCTCTGTAGCACAGGATAACCAGTATTAGTGGAGAACACTACAAAAAGTGGCTTGTGGTGAGTTCTTTGTATAGGGGTTTTAAAAATGACCTAGATCAGAATTAAGAGACTTCTTTAACACTCACCTCTAAAAAAGCTGTTTAAGTATAAAGATGTATCTCATTAGGAAATTCTATTCTGTTTTATTTGGTTAAGAGATAAAATCACAGATGAATCAACAGTATTAGAATTATAGCAGCAGCCGGGCGCGATGGCTCAAGCCTGTAATCCCAGCACTTTGGGAGGCTGAGACGGGCGGATCACGAGGTCAGGAGATCGAGACCATCCTGGCTAACACGGTGAAACCCCGTCTCTACTAAAAATACAAAAAACTAGCCGGGCGAGGTGGCGGGCGTCTGTAGTCCCAGCTATTCGGGGGGCTGAGGCAGGAGAATGGGGTAAACCCGGGAGGCGGAGCTTGCAGTGAGCTCAGATCCGGCCACTGCACTCCGGCCCGGGCAACAGAGCGAGACTCCGTCTCAAAAAAAAAAAAAAAAGAATTATAGCAGCAAAACAAGTTTTAGGTGTTGTGTACAAACATAAAAGCAAGGAAGCAAAGAGTCTCCAAATGGTATGATGTGGTAAGCAGAAGGCCTTGCACCAAGTCAGTGCATCTTTCTACATCACTAGGCTCACACCTCTACCACTCAGATTATGGGTAAATCTGAATGTTCTAGATATAAATCAGGAGTGCTCATCAATGGTTAGTCAGTTGTTAAGTCAGTTAAATCAAAGAAATTCAGTATTAAGCACACATGCCGATTCTTGGAAATCAATTCTAACATTAGTGGTTAGGGAGAAAGAAAAGGAAAACATTCACCTCACAAAATACAGAGTGTAACACAGCAATGAAATACGTATGTTAAAAGTACTTCATACAAAAAACACATCAAAAGTCTTTTAAAAATTAAATTCGCAGGCACAGGTACTGTTAAAATGTGGATGGCACCCTCCCAAGGATTGAAAACACACAGCTGGATCACGCATCTGGAATGTTTTCTTTTTTATCCAGGAAAGTGTTTTCTAGAAAAAAGAAAACAAAACACACTTAAGTGTGAGTGAGGCAATGTCTGCTGCATTGATCATTAACAGTCCTACTTTTCTCATAAACTGGGCAAAAGGCAGGGCTTACATGACCACAAACTTAACTGAATCAAAACACCACTCATAAGGCTCTTGGAAACTGGAAATGCCGCAAAACTGAAAAGTATACACAAATAAAATTTTATCTATCTAAAAGTAAAATTTTCATTCCATAAAGGTTGAAACCAGAAGCTCAGAGAAAATGAGCAAACACCTGTCACTGTTTCCTGCTTCAAATGAGCTGCATCGCTGAGGCATCCTTGTCTCTTTCCACTGTACCCTCACTTCCCCAGTCACATGCCAACACAGGTTATGCAGGACCAGCCTCTAAGTCAGCAGGCCATCGTTAAAAAGTTATGGGACCATCAGCAAATAACGTTAAACTCTCGGAGCAGCAACAATTTCCTTATCAGTAAAGTGTGAACTGAGCACATACCCTCAGGACTATTCTAAGGTGTCAATGTGATGATGAAACTAAAGCAACCAACTTGGACCCAGCTGGGGGTGACATGGATGTTTTCTTTATAGTAACTTATCAAACTGTACATACATATTTTTGTGCATTTTGTGTAAATACTGTATTTTACAATGAACACCTTTCCCAGTAAGCTGCAAGAGGGTTTGGTGACTAAGGCTCTAGCAAGACACTCTGGGTCCTTCCTCAGCCACCTGTCCATATGTCATGGAGGCCTCAAGACTCCCTGCCTTCTGCCTAACCCACCCTGCCATAAGTTGGTGAAGGTTCAAGTCCCTTCCTTGTTTTCATGAACACACTCATGCTTCCACCAGAATGAGGTCCCTGAATTGTAGGGGAGATCATCTACAAAATTCCCAACATTTCTTCCTCACATCTTGGCCAACTGAAACTCTCTTTCAAGCTCTAATCACATATCTTGTATAAGGTTTGCCTTTACCCCAGCATCATGTGACCTACCCTCTTCTTTGGACTCTTAGGTCGTTACCTGACTTTATCTTTCATGCTTTTCCTCTGGCAAGTGATGGGAGTGGCCACCTGGACAGTTCGCAGAGCCTGCCTGTCCATAAGATACAAGGGAGTGGGCATGTGCCTTTTCCTGGTCCTCAGTGTCTAGAGTCTGCAGATTCTTTTCAAGCAGGCAGACCAGCATACACTAATGACCGTCAGTCAGGACAAAGCTATCTGAGGAACAGGAGGTCAGCAGTCTCCATGCAGGGAACCCTTATCTACCTGGCATAATTCTTCCTCCTTGTGCCATCTTTACTTTTAATCTGTACAAGTTGTTTTAATATATTTTTATTTCCTTTAAAGAGATGTTTTAACAATTAACAAATTTCCAATAATACAACTAATAAAGGTGCTTTAATACATAATTTCCCTCTAATGTTGGTATTTGCAAGCTTAGAAAATAACCTGCAAATGTACCCCAATAAAATAAAAGGTGCAATTATTAAAAAAAAAAGAGACAAAAGTGTGAGAAGTCTTTACTAGAAAGTAGGTGGCAAAGTAGTGGCTTCTGTTTTTCAGGAGCAATTTCTTCTCGTTTAAGATTAGTGATGCAGTTACTTCAAAATACAAAATATTAATGAAGCTTAAGGAGGAATCTGTCATATTTAAGCTGCTACAACAATGTTAGTAACAACCGCCTGTCTTCCAGGCTAAGGGACAACAGGGCCTACCTGTGACTTCTTGATACGTGCACATGGCCTTACACGTGATGCCCGAGAGCCCCACCATCGCCATCCCCAGTCTGCATCTGCATCTGCATCTGCGCCTGCATCCTTGCAATCATCTCTTGCATGCGGCGGAGCTGTGAACACACACACAGGTTTTCAAGGTTTGCTGTCTTTGAACATTATTTCTGGGTGTTCTGTGACTCCTAAAATTTCAACTTCTATACTTTCCCAAAACATGACAGAGTTATTCTATAAAGACTTCTTACCAATCGATTAAAAAACCAACAGCTAAAGAGAAAACCAAGTAAATGATATGAATATGCAAGTCAAACAGAAACAATAACCAAAGGAAGATAAGACGATATGATAAATTTTGTTAAGACGGAGTCTCACTCTGTCATCTAGGCTGGAGTGCAGCGGCACAAGCTTAGCTCACTGCTACCTCCACCTCCCAGGTTCAAGTGATTCTCCTGCCTCAGCCTCCTGAGTAGCTAGGATTACAGGCACACACCACCACACCCAGCTAATTTTTGTATTTTTAGTAGAGACGGGGTTTCACCATGTTGGTCAGGCTGGTCTCAAACTCCTGACCTCATGATCTGCCCGCCTCCGCCTCCCAAAGTGCTGGGATTACAAGCGTGAGCCACCGCGCCTGGCCAATATGAGAAATTTTCTAACCTAAAAGGAGGGAAAGAGACTGATGACAGTGGGAAATGCAAAGTAAAGGGGAATGGGAATGAGTCAGCTTTTCTGGAGGGCAATGAAGGCCTCACAATAAAAAATATATATATACATACACATATATATATATATTTGTTTTTAAAGGGATGGGATCTTGCTCTTTCGCATAGGCTAGACTGCAGTGGCACAATCATAGCTCACTGCATCCTTGAACTCCTGGGCTCAGGGGATCCTTCTGCCTCAGCCTCCCGAGTAGCTGGGACTACAGGTGCATGCTGACATGCATGGCTAATTATTTTTTAATTTTTTTTGTAGAGACGGGGGGTCTCACTCTGTTGCCCTAGCTAGTCTTCAACTCCTGGCATGAAGTGATTCTCCCACCTTGGCCTCCTAAAGTGCTGGGACTATAAGTGTAACCCACAGTGCCTGGCCAAAAATAGTGAACATTAATTCATCTTTATCCTTATCATTATGATTTGTATGTATTCAGAAATGCCTCCAGGAAAGTATTATAAAACATTCAACTAAATTTTCTTCAGGTAATTTTGTGGTTATTTTTAACATTTAAATATTTGATCAATATTGAATTAATCTGACGAAAGAAGTATTTTCTTTCTGTTTCCAAAAGGCTAGCCCATTATGATCTTATTGTTTACTGAATAATGTGTTTGCCTTCCAAAACTCCAGCAGATCTGAATACCACCTTTACAACAGAGCATATTTCCATATTTATGATCTACTTACAAAAATCAGTGACATTACTAAATTGTCTCCAAAGTCTTTCAGCTAAATATATGAAGCACTATGTATGCTATGTAAGTATCCATGCTTATTACATACAGATGTGTATATATAATAATAAAATAGTTGTATGTATCCTCCTCAACAAATTAAAAAAGAAAAACTATAAATTATAAGTTAATTACCAATGGTATCTATCGACATAAACAGGAAACAGCTTTAGTCACAAGAACAATACTTTTCGGCTGGGCGCAGTGGCTCCTACCTGTAATCCCAGCACTTTGGGAGGCCAAGGTGGGCAGATCACGTGAGGTCACAAGTTTGAGACCAGCCTGGCCAACATGGCGAAACCCCATCTTTACTATAAATAAAAAAACAACTAGCCAGGCATGGTGGCGGGCACCTGTAGTCCCAGCTACTCAGGAGGCTGAGGCAGGAGAATGGCTTGAACCTGGGAGGCAGAGGTTGCAGTGAGCCGAGATCACACCACTGCATTCCAGCCTAGGCAACAGTGCAAAACTCTTGTCTCAAAACAAACAAAACCACTAACCAATCAATAGTACTTTTCTACTTACCTCAGCTTCTTTTTCCAGCAAGATCTGGTCTTTATTCACGTCCTCATTCTCCACTTTCCTAAGAATTGAAAGAAATCAGAATTATAACACTGCAACAAATAGTTATTTGATACCCTCCCACCAAATTCTACTTTAAAATTTAAAATGACATGTATTCATCCTTCTTTTTTTTATTGAGATGGTGTCTCGCTGTTGCACAGGCTGGAGTGTAGTGGCATGAGCTTGGTTCCCTGCAACCCCCACCTCCTAGGTTCAAGCAATTCTCCCACCTTAGCCTCCCAGGTAGCTGGGATTACAGGCGCGCGCTACCACGCCCGGCTAATTTTTTTATGTTTAGTAGAGATGGGGTTTCGCTGTGTTGGCCAGGCTCGTCTGAACCTCAAGTGATCCGCCCGCTTTGGCCTCCCAAATTGCTGGGAATACAGGCGTGAGCCACCACGCCCGGCCTATCGTTTTTCTAATTAAAGATATAATGAATAAAAAAGGAACAGAATGATTTTTTTAAAAAAGTTCAAACAAGATGAAATGGAACACTGAAGAGACTTTTCTTACTCTAAGCTTGAGTGACAACACTTGCTGTTACCCACTCAAAAAACAGGTATTATCTGAAAAATTCGCTTTGAGATGAGTTATTATTAACATGAATGTAGTCATCACACTTACGGAAGGAGCAGGATCTGTGTGAGTGAGCGAGGGGCAAGGGCAAGCTCTCCAAGCACACCTGAGAATCATGCTCTGCAGAACACATAATCCCCGTCTCAGGGCCAGTGGCTGCTCAGCTTCCAGAGGGGGGAATTTTCTAGCTGCCTCTAAAATCTTTCTTAATGTGGTTTCCAAACTCATAATTAGACTTCACTATGTACAACGTATGTATAACTTACATAAAAACATATTAGCATGGCTAAAAAGAAAAGCTGAGTGAGGGTGGCTGCAGGACTTTATAAGGATCGAAGCTACTGCTTCAATGGCCACTGGCTGCTTGGAAGTCACTCATCCTGGCCTGACCCTTAACTCAGGCGCTGCAGTTTCTTAATGGCAACAAGTTTGTTCTGATGTACAGAGTGATGCTTTTGAAGGAGGACTTGACACAAGCCTTTGGCCTGTCCATCTAAAGTCTTTGTTTTTTGAGACAGGGTCTTGTTTTATTGCCCAGGATGAAGTGCAGTGGTGCAATTATGGCTCACTGCACCTCCCAGGCTCAACTGCTCCTCCCAACTCAGCCTCCTGAGTAGCTGGGATTATAGGCGTGTGCCACCATGTTCGGCTAATTTTTTTTTTTTAATTTTTGTAGAGATGGGATTTCACCATGTAATCCCATGGTCTCAAAACTCCTGAGCTCAAGCAATCTACCTCGCCTTGGTCTCCCAAGGTGCTGGGATTAAGGCATGAGCCACCATGCCTGGCCCAAGGCTTTTATGTGCATATCATTAAATGTACTTTTTTTTTTAAAGGCTACAAGAGCATAATTTGATTAAATTAACAACTCTTTTATAGTAACTTTTGAGTAGGAAACCAAACCATGTTGCTTAACGGTCAAGAAGGCTGAGCTGAACACACAGAGGAAGAGGAACATCACGGCTCAGGGTGACACAACACAGAGGAAGGGGCACAGTGTTGTCATGACCTGCCGCCTCTCTTAAGTCTCTCAGAACGGAAGTTTTCATAATGAAGGTCCTGGGTCACCTCCTGCAGATCCTGCATGTGTGTGCTGAAAGAGAAGAGGAACACACCAAGGTGGCCTCACGCACGGGATAGTCTCATGAGAGAAAAAACCACCCATCAAGTACACAGAAGGAACAGCGGTAATTACAATTACTTGGTAAATTGTACATAAAGCTGCTGGGATTTCAGGATAAGGAGTATGGCCGAGGAAACGTCTGATGAGGTATAGCTCTCCCTTTGTTCCCCAATCAATGACACACAAACACAGGTCTGGATTGAGTCTCTCAGCAGGATTTCTGCCAGAGGCAATGCCACCCCTGTACGAGGCCATCTCTACCACAGGATGGCAGATAGACAGATTTTAAGAGATTTTTAGGTCAACAATGTCTGAAAGAGAACACACTTTTCTAAAAGGACTTACAGAAAACGTAATGAACATATTCATGCCTCCTGTAACTCAAAATCTATATATTACTCTCACGGAAGAAGAGCTCCTTAGCTTAAGCTATGCCGAAGACCATAAAGTGAAGGACTAATATCCTGGATCCAAGAATATTAGTCAACAACTTAACCTTTCATTCATCTTATGACTTTTTTTTTTTTTTTTTTGAGACGGAGTCTCGCTCTGTCACCCAGGCTGGAGTGCAGTGGCCGGATCTCAGCTCACTGCAAGCTCCGCCTCCCGGGTTCCCGCCATTCTCCTGCCTCAGCCTCCCGAGTAGCTGGGACTGCAGGCGCCCGCCACCTCGCCCGGCTAGTTTTTTTTTTGTATTTTTCAGTAGAGACGGGGTTTCACCGTGTTTGCCAGAGCGGTCTCGATCTCCTGACCTCGTGATCCGCCCATCTCGGCCTCCCAAAGTGCTGGGATTACAGGCTTGAGCCACCGCGCCCGGCCATCTTATGACTTTTTAATTGCCTAGCTTACTCAAAATACTTAAGCAGTTCAGAATGAGCAAAACATTGTAACACATTCCTATTTATTCAGGATCCAGGGAAATGGATTGAGATAGCCAAGGAGGGGCTCACTCTACCTCATTGGGAGAAACACACAACTGACACTAAAGTGAAGTCCCCAAACCCTGTCTTCAGCCTCTACACCCCGCCTCAATAATGGGGATCGGGACAGCCAAGGATGCAGCCCTGGAGGAGCTGAGTGCATTTAACTTCTTACATGACCATTAAATTGTGTTTGACAGAGCTTGGATGGTTTAACATGTTACTGATTTTAACTCACTACAAATTGCTAAACTAAGTGAGACATGTGGCAAATATATAGCAACTTTCAGCTAATCAAAACATTGATTTCTCCACATCGGTCATTCTTTGAAGTCCTCTGATAAAAGAGGTATAGTTTAAGGAATACTCTCAGCCTGTTCTTTTTGTTGAGATGAAGTCTCGCCCTTGTTGCCCAGTCTGGAGTGCAGTGGCGCAATCTCGGCTCACTGCAACCTCTACCTCCAGGTTCAGGAGATTCTCCTGCCTCAGTCTCCCAAGTAGCTGGGACTACAGGCACCCACCAACACGCCTGGTTAATTTTTTTGTATTTTTAGTAGAGACACGGTTTCACCATGTTGGCCAGGCTGGTTTCAAACTCCTGACCTCAAGTGATCCGCCCGCCTTGGCCTCCCAAAGTGCTAGGAGTACAGGTGTGAGCCACCGCACCTGGCCTCAGCCTCTTTTTTTCAATGTATGCATGCCACTATATGTGAAATTAATTAATTAATTTATTTATTTATTTATTTTTATTATTTTGAGACGGAGTCTCACTCCACCGCCCAGGCTGGAGTGCAGTGGTGATCTCAGCTCACTGCAACCTCTGCCTCCCAGGTTCAAGTGATTCTCCTGCCTCAGCCTCCTGAGTAGCTGGGATTACAAGTGCGTGCCATCACGCTCAGCTAATTTTGTTTTTGTAATTTTAGTAGAGATGGGGTTTCACCATGTCGGTCAGGCTGGTCTCGAACTCCTGACCTCAAGATCCGCCAGCCTCGGCCTCCCAAAGTGTTGGAATTACCGGCGCAAGCCACCATGCCTGGCCATGAAATTTATTTTTAAAGGAAAAAACGTCTATTTTTGTAGTCAGGTCTGTAATTGTTATTAATAATAAATAGAAAACACAAAAAGCTAACCAGGGCCATCCAATGAGTCTCAGACTGGTGAGCAGGGCACCAGGTGTGGCTCAGCCTGGAGAAGCGGACCAGGGGCCCACACAGTCTGACCATTCCCTTACTAGCACCAGGGACCTCTCAGACCCCAGTTTAGGTTCTAGTCTCCTTTTAACATCAAAGATGTAAGATCTTAGCAGGAAGGAAAGGTACTACAGGTTACAGGCCACAGGCAGAAGAGCTAGTTTAGTAGTGCCACAGAGGGCCCCTGGGTGAGGGTTTTCAGCACCAAGCTGCAACAGCCCCACAGCACTTCTGCAATGTGAGAAACACTGAGGACGGCAATGAAGCTGCTGGCTGCAACTACCTTGAAGGTCAAGTGTACACCCCGTTTAAAATCCATATTCTTCATGCCAAATTCTGCCACAAGGAACACACCAAATGTCTTACATGAGCATGGTTCTCAGCTTCAGAAAGTCATTGTGCTCTGGGTTCTCCACCTCCACAACACCCCAGGGGTAGAGGCGGCCTCTGACCTTCTTTCCTTTGGCTTCAATCAACTGATTGGAGCCAACCACAGAGAACGGGATGCTAGCCTAGAAAGAGACACACAGAGTAGACAGGCTCTACACAGGGAACCCCAGAGTTCACTGGGAACACAAGAACATCAGCACAGACTTAACACATTGCTACTGACTACAAAATTTAATTGGAAAGCTGGGGATATGTAACGTTTTCTTGAGAACTGTCAGATACTTTCCACATGGGACAAATTGTATGAAAATAAATTAAATCTACAATAAAATTTCTAAGCTTTAGGTGATAGCTGTACAATATTTTTTTTGGGGAGACAGACTCTTGCTCTGTCGCCAGGCTGGAGTACAGTGGCACGATCTCAGCTCACTGCAACCTCTGCTTCCTGGGTTCAAGTGATTCTCCTGCCTCTGCCTCCTGTGCGGCTGGGACTACAAGTGTGCACCACCACACCCACCTAATTTTTGTATTTTTGATGGAGATGAGACTTCACCACCATGTTGGCCAGGATGGTCTGGAACTCCTGGCCTCAACTGATCCATCTGCCTTGGCCTCTCAAACTGCTGGGATTACAGGCATGAGCCACTGCGTGAGGCCTTAAAATATATTTAAAGCAACATACCCAGACAATTGCTCTCATCTTAACATGGACAACGGTAAACAGGAGTTATTTATGTTGTGTATTTGAAGCCAGTTCTTACCTTGAGAAGTCTAGTCTGCTCTTTAAAATCTTCATCTTCATCTGATTCTGCATCAGGTAAGTGATAGATTTTGATGTTATGTTCTTCAATTTCATCCAGAATCTGAAAGAATGACAAAACCAGGATCAATTTTAGCAAACTGCCTATGTTATTACAGCCAATTCTAACTCATCGTGTAAGAAATACATCGGAATCATCCAAATGTCAATAATCAAACTGATTATGCAAGTTACTGGCAAATAAATTTATAAAACCACAGCCAAGATCCAAGGCGGGTGGATCACAAGGTAGGAGATCGAGACCATCCTGGCTAACATGGTGAAACTCTGTCTCTACTAAAAATACACAAAATTAGCCAGGCGTGGCAGTGGGCGCCTGTAGTCCCAGTTACTGGGGAGGCTGAGGCAGGAGAATGGCATGAACCCGGGAGGCGGAGCTTGCAGGGAGCCGAGCTGGTGCCACTGCACTCCAGCCTAGGTGACAGAGCGAGACTCCGTCTCAAAAAAAAAAAAAAAAAAAAAAATTATAAAACTGCTAGAAAGATATTTATACTTGAATTTTGAGGATCCTCTGTACAGAATAAAAATAACATTAGCAATAATGCACCATTACCCTCAATGTACAAAGCAGTAGGAAGACGAACGATAGCCCCAGCACAACAGCTAAAATGGAAATCATATCACAATCAGCCTCAAGAAGGGCAACTGCCACAGAGAAGCTACAGGTATGAGAAGACCCTGGAGAACAGGCAGGAGTCTTAAAAGCAGAGAGAAGGAAGATGTACCCCAGATGGAAACAAAACAAAACAAAAACCTTGTCAAAGGCACAGAGAAGACACATGGAGTGGATTTTGAGAACAAGAAATTCAAAAGGTTGGAATCTAAGACATCCAGTTGGATAAGGGAACAAAAATTGGAGTTACAAAGTGGCGAGTTCCATGAACAGCAGACTAGCGACCTGGGGATCCGTGTTTCATTCAACAGGTAGCCAGCAGCCATCAGCGAAATCCCACAGTCCGACCTACCAAGCAGGCCCAGTGTGGGGGACGGGGCTTGAGGGGAGAAAGAACTGGGCTGACGTTGAAATACAAGTTCATTCATCAGTCAATCCATTAAAACCCTAGCACTCAAATGCCCACTAGATGGTGGGCACTCTTAACAGGCACCAGGCAGGCCACAGCTTTGTTTCGTCTCACCCCAGTACCCGAGCCATCCAGGGAAGAGAGAACAAAAGCAACGTAAGCAGAAAATATCCCGACCTCAAACTGTGCACTGGATTTGCTCTCTGGTTTTAAGAATGGAAAGCCTTAATGTGACCTACAAAGGGCTTGAATGATCAGAGATTTGGTCTTAGCACAATGTCTGCACTAATTCAGAACGCCAGAAAGGCCCTCCTCTCTACATCCTTGATTCTGTAACTCGACCTTCAGTCTTTACATGAATCCTTATTCCTAAATGGGAGAAACTGAGCAATAAGAAGCATGAACTTGTTCACTTGTCCTCATCTCACGGCCCCTCTCCTGGTCTATTATCCATCCACGCCAACCCCATCTTTTGCCCTATGCTGGCCTCATAAAGATGGAGCCTATACTTTGGAGGAGAGAAGAGTTCGGAAACATTTAGCAAGCTATTTAAAAGTAAGGAGAGGAGTCAGAAAGTGGTGAATAAAAAATAATGTACACATTTCTCAGTCTGGAAGATTTCAAGAATTGTGGGACCATTTAAAGAGACAGGGAAGTTGGAAGGACAGGAGTTCTTCAGTGGTCAAAAGAGGACTCCTGTGGGCACATGTGGTTCACAACAAGAAATAAGATACTTGGAAAGGCAAATCAGAAGCCACAGAAATAAGGTGATCAAAATAATATTAAGGAATACTGACTTCCAGGGATCAGGAAGGAAGGTGGTAAAAAGCAGCAGAGAGAAAAGCAAACACAGTGGCTCAGCAGCCAAGGAAGGAAGTTTCAAGAGTAGAACTGCCAATCACACAAACCCCACGGGTGGGGCCCACATCTGAGAACTGAACTGTTGGCCAAGCCCACGAGAGAGCAATTGCAGGTGGATGACAGGAAGCCTGAGTGAACAGGATCATGCGGAGGGCAGGTAATGGCTACCAGTAAGTGACTAAAAGAAAGGCTGGCGAAGGCAAGAGGCTAGTAGAGGCTGGCAGGAGGCAAGAGGTTCTTTCAGATACAGCAGAATGAACAAACTGGTAGGCATCAAGGAGAAACTGGAGAAAGAGAAGTGATTAAAGAGGCCCAAGAAGGAAGGGAAAAAAGCTCGAAGTATTTTGATTCACCTCAGATGTTGTAATCAAGCACTAAGTGTTTTGCATACAGGATTAGAGATTAGGATTAGAGCATTCTAACCCTGACACCACCCCCATTTCTATCTCCAAGAAATTTAATGTAGCAGAGTACAAAAGGTAAAGTTCCCCTAAGTGGGAATTGCTAAAGTATTTATTAGCATAAAAACATCTACGCTTCCAGGGGTTCTTCAAAGGTTCAAATACTTCCTAAAAAACTGGCAGGCACTTGAGACAATTTAGGAACAGGCTGCCAAACATGACTACATGCTGCTTAAAAACTGCTTTGGAAAAAAAAAACACCTGAAAAAATGTGAAAACATGAAAGTCAAACCAGGTGAAATCATCTGCAACGTGATAGTCAACATCTAAAAATAAGAAGTGTATCTGTTAAACCAATAAAAAAGCAAGAGCCAAGCCCCTGCAACCTGAGAGAACACACCACAACACCAGGACAGACGCTCACATCGACAAGCAAGGAAACGCAAATTCAAATGAGATACAGTTTCTCAGATAGGAAACACATTACAAAAACTGGCAACATAACCAGGACAGTTTTAGGGGGTGGAGAGAAGAGTACGCTTTGGAAATGTAAATTGTTAAGAACTTACTTTAGAGCAAATTTAGTCATCCTTCAAAAATTTAAATGTTATTTAAATTTTATTTCCTACTAAGAATTCGTTTGGCTCACACAATTGTGAAAAGATAGATGTGCACCAATGTTCATTACAACAATTATGCAACAAATCTACTATGTGCCAGACATTATTCGGAAGTCTGGTAATACATAAGTGAACAAAGCAGATTCCTGATCTCAGGACCCGGGGTCAGCGGTCAGGAGAAGCCAACAAATACACTGGAGAAATACTTTATGCAGTGTGGGGGCAGTGCTACCAGCAGAGCAGGGGATGGAGATGTGAAATTTTGTGTGCAGCGCTGGGCTCAGTGCTGGAGTTGCCCACACAGGTATCTGAGGGAAGACTGTTCCAGACAGAGGGTATCACTAGCAAAAAGAAACAGCAAGGGGCAAAGAAATAGTACATTTGGTCAAAGAAGAAAAGGGGCCAGAGCAAAATAAAAAGCAAGCCAATTATTCATCAACAGGAAACTGGACAACGTAGAGTATATTCATACAGTGGAATGCTGTGCATCCAGTAACTATCAGGATCTAGTATATATGAGGATACTTCCAATTTTTTTTTTTTGAGATGGAGTCTGGCTCTGTCGCCCAGGCTGGAGTGCAGTGGCCGGATCTCAGCTCACTGCAAGCTCCGCCTCCCGGGTTCATGCCATTCTCCTGCCTCAGCCTCCCGAGTAGCTGGGACCACAGGCGCCCGCCACCTCGCCCGGCTAGTTTTTTGTATTTTTTAGTAGAGACGGGGTTTCACCATGTTAGCCAGGATGGTCTCGATCTCCTGACTTCGTGATCCGCCCGTCTCGGCCTCCCAAAGTGCTGGGATTACAGGCTTGAGCCACGGCGCCCGGCCGCTTCCAAATATTTTTAAACAGAAAAATCAAACGGCAGAATAGTATTACTATGTGATTTCACTCTGTAAAACCAAAAACATAAGCCATGTTCTAGAAGGATATATACTTAATAGTTGTTCTTTCTGTGGGTAATTAAAGAAATTCTTTTTTTTTTTTTTCTTGAGACGGAGTCTTGCTCCATCACCCAGGCTGGACTGCAAACAACCTCTGCCTCCTGGGTTGAAGCGATTCTTTTGCTTCAACCACCCAAGTAGCTGGGACCACAGGCGCCCACCACCACGCCCGGCTAATTTTTGTAATTTTTTAGAGATGTGGAGTTTTGCCATGTTGGTCAGGCTGGTCTCGACCTCCTGACCTCTGGTGATCTGCCTGCCTCAGCTTTCCAAAGTGCTGGGATTACAGGCGTGAGCCACCACGCCCAGCTTAGAAATTCTTTTATTTAAAGGCTTTTTTTTTTTTTTTTAAGAGACGGGGTATTGCAATGTTGCTGAAGTCCTCCAACTTCTGGGCTCAAGTGATCCTCCTGCCTCAACCCCCTGCTGTACCCTGCTACCCTGCCCAAGCAACTGGGATTACATGCATATACCAATATGTTCAGTTACGTATTTGTATTTTTAGAGTTTAGCATATACAAACTATTTGGACTTTCTTAAAGAGCGTATCATTAGAAAAAAGCAAGCAATTTAAACATATATAGCAGAGAATCAATAAAGAGGCTTTACAGACATACACAGAAGAGGGCACTGAAACGGGCACACCACAGGAGCTGCTGGGGGGTGAGAGACGGTTTGCTGGCTGACAACTGCTATGTTCCCAAACAGAACAGAGAACCAGTCTACTTATATAAACCCTTGTATAGGTCATTTGCAGTAAAGAATTTAGGTAAAGTAACAAACTTCATGAAGAGATTACATTTCTGTATTTGAGTCACTGAACTCCTATGGAATGCACTTGTGTGTAACCAACTGCTACTCATAGAGAGCATTTTAAATATAAGGAGAATTTAAAGAATAGAAATTTGATATCTTCATGAAGGCAAAAATTAAAATTTACAACTATTAGGTTCTCCTTGAAAACCACCATTAAAATGCAGGAAAAATTCTCCTGCCCTGCCTCCTGACACCTGAGAAGACACCTGAGCAGACTGAGTATGCTAACACCCTCCTTTCTTCATCCCCATGCCCCCTAGTCGCACCTTGAGGGAGAGCAGGAGGCCAGCCTCACTCACCCTTTTCTTCAGCCGCTCCCGTTCCTTCAGGGTGAGAGTGTCAGCTTTTGCAATGACAGGCACAATATTCACCTTGTTGTGTATTGCCTTCATAAACGCCACATCTAAGGGCTTAAGTCTAAAATTAATTTTAGAAGTGTCACTTATTTAAAAAATACATACAAAACTCTTCTCTCAAATTATCTTAATTCTTATATTAAAATACAGAGTTTGGGTAAAAGTTACAAACCCATATAGTAAAGCATTTCTCCACAGTAAACAATTACTTACCCATGTCCAAAAGGTGAAATAAAGTAAAAGCAACAATGCACCCTATTATCAATGATGTGCCGCCTGTTCAAGCCGCTCTCGTCATGCAGGTACCTCTCAAACTGCTCATCAATATAGGAGATAATTGTCTTAAAACTGAGAGAAATAGAAACATTAACAATAATCATAGGGTACAAAACCGGGGGTCCCTGACTTCAAAGGGAAAACAAGCACCTCTGCCCAAATATATACAATTTAATAATTCATTTTCAAGATGAGAACAGAAGACTGACTCCTAAATTTGGCAAATGGAAGTTTTTGGAAACTATGCCAAGCATAATTGCCCAGAAGTGCTGGGAGTCAAAAAAAGCTTGAATGGAATAGGTTTTGATGCACCTGAGAGACGGCCAGTGTAGACAGGGCTGCCAAGTTTTTCTCTTTTTAGAGAAACTGAGTCTTGCTCTGTCACCCAGGTTGGAGTGCAGTGCAGTGGCGTGATCTCGGCTCACTGCAACCTCCGCTTCCAGGGTTCAAGCGATTCTCCTGCCTCAGCCTCCCGAGTAGCTGGGATTATAGGCATACGCCACCACGCCCGGCTAATTTTTGTATTTTTAGTAGAGACAGGGTTTCACCATGTTGGCCAGGCTGGTCTCAAACTCCTGACTCTGTGACCAGCGCCCCCCTCCCCCCGCAGCCTCCCAAAGTGCTGGGATTACAGGCATGAGCCACCGCACCTGGCCAGGGCTGCCAATTCTTTTCAGGAACGTGACTGTGAAGAGGGGCAGAGGAACAGGATGGTAGAGAACATGGGGCAAGAACAGGTTTATCTGAGCTGGGAAACAGCACAGCACTTTCACATGTAAGAAGGGAGAAACTCCTAAATGTAGGAGAAAAACAAAAGAACCTTCCCCTTTTCATCTAGTGGTGGAAAGCTGATGCTTTATGTTGACAGGATTAGAACCAGGAGGGAGTTTGTACAGTGAAAGTGGCATTCTTTGCCCAGTACAGGTGACAGACTGCTCTATCTTCTACTTCTTGATTTCCTTATTTGTGAAAATGATGCCAATGAGCAGTCATTTACAGACACTACGACTCAATCCATTCTCTAACAGGTTTCACTTCCTTCCACGTAGAAAGGATGTACTACAGTATTTTGTTCACCAGCCATGGCTCAAATCCAGGTGTTTCATTTACCCTAGCAGTCTATGGACGACCGGCTTTGCGATCTCAAATCGTACTAGAGTACCAGAGAAAAATTACTCTATAAAATCCCTTAAATTATTTAAAAAGTCAACATTAACACACTTTAAATTATCTAGCTGTTTTATTATATACAGTGATCCCAAACTTAATCACTCATTAACACTATCTATCAATTTAAGTACATAAACAAATGCAGATCCCTGGGCACCCGGGTGCATACCAATCTCTGCAGTTGATAGCGTCACCATAGCCAGGGGTATCTACCACTGTCAGGCGTAGCTTCACCCCTCGCTCTTCAATCTCAACAGTTGAAGCCTCAATCTGGACAGTTCTTTCAATTTTTTCTAGAAAAGAAACAAACTTAATAGGGAATATAAGCAGCATACGAAGAGGAAAGCTCACATTAACAACATTCTCACAACTAGTGACTTCAGAGTCCACTACCTCTCTGCAGAGGTAGGTTCTCCAAAGTTACCATGGTGATTACGCAAAAATGATCCCAGAGGAGTCAGAAAGGGGAAGGTTAAAGCTAAGATTATTGTGCTACTGGGAAAGGTTAAAAACACAAATATTAAAAATCGTAATTTCTGTTCCTGGGAAAAAGAAAGGAATTTACGAATTCATTTAAAAACTGAATTCAAAAATATCCTGAAAGGACTACATATTCTTGCAGCAGCCCCAGTCCTGGGTTCTCACTGTGTGCGCCTGATTCATTCAACAGGCGTTTGTGGATGCTGGTGTCCTGTGCTGGAACTTTCCAACAGTAGATGAATTAGAACATCTATCCCAGCAATCTTCTAGTCACACACCATTTTTGATGTACAACATTCTCACTTAATCCATCAATTGTTTAATATAGGCAGAAGCTACTTATTACATTTTACAGACAAAACAGACTCAGAGAGGACAGATCCATGGATACGTGTCAAAGAAAGTCTACAGCCCAAATCCAAGGACCTCGTGCAGCACCTGCCCCTAAGTGTTTTCCTTGTGTTCAAAGTTGAACAAGAACAAACAAAACACAGAGCGAAGACATAAAACATTCATTAGGCAGTCTTCAGCACCGTTCATGTAGAATTACACTTGCAGCAACATAGGAATGTTTTTACCTGCAGCTCCAGGTATGACTCTTTCTGGGTAGAGATCAGTTAGGAAAAGGCTGTTTATGAGAGTCGATTTTCCTAGACCTGATTCACCTTTAAATAAAAAGAAAAACCTTGTCATGACTTTATCCATATGATACGATTCAATCTGTTAAGTGTTTACACATGGCCTGGACTGGGCTAAGCACCTCATGAACATCACTCTGTGTTTAGTGCCTATAGCACCACTATGTTTGGAGTGTGATCTTTGAGTGTACTCAAAGAAACTCCGATTTGCCCAAGGTCGGAGTACCACCTGGAGCAGGGCCAAGACTGAATCCAGGTCTATGAGACTACAGACCTTAAACATCATATGATCAGAAACACGACTATTCACAAACGTGAGGAATGTACTTTAGAGGTTGGTTTCTATTTTTGACAAACAGAATGCAAAGCAGGTTTTCAATGATCAGTTCTGCTAGTCACTAAACTTACCACATTTTCAGAAAACTCAACATATCTATCCTGTAGTGTCAAGAACACTTGTGCTTCCCGAGCTGCAGGAACGGGTGAGCAGGACAGGGCCTGTGGTCTGGTGGGCTTACTTCTTGAACACTCACTCTGCAACCTCCCCCTTCTGCCACCCTGTCTTCTTCCTGCTTTAAACCCATCCCCGTTTCCCAGCACTGGCAACTGCCATACGTCAGGCAACTTTCCTGCTCACTTTGCTGAGTTCACATGACCAATTCAGCGACACATGTCCACGTAAGCTTTCAACGAGGTGAGAATCTCTCAACTACTGTGACCATATATTCTGAATATTTGAAATTTAACTTCAAAAAAGATGCAAAACACCAAAAATTAAATTTTACTTTTGAAGGAAGCACAAATTCCACTGCTTCTAAGTCTTAATTTTGCATGGAGAAGCGCTTCTGATGTTGGTACTACATAGCATTTGGTGCTGGACTGTCCCCAGGCACCTTAAACCACCCTCTGTTAAGTTCTGCAAAGCCTGAGGAAGGAGTACACATCTCTTTCGAAAAATTATTATTTCTGGCTGGGCACAGTGGTTCACACCTTTAATCCCGGGACTTTAGAAGACCAAGGCTGGAGGATCACTTGATGCTAAGAATTTAAGACCCTACCTGCGCAAAAAAGTGAGACCCCCATCTCCCAAAAAAAACCAAACGAAGTAAAAAACTCCAAAATCTTAGCCAGGTGTGGTGGCATGTAACTAGAATCCCAGCTACTTGGGAGGCTAGCGCAGGAAGATTGCTTGAGCCCAGGAGTTAGAGGTTACAGCAGGCTACGATCATGCCACTGCACTTCAGCCTGGGTACAGAGTGAGACCCTGCCCCTTACAGAAAAAAAAAATTCTGGGAAAATCAAGAACAAAAAAGTGAATTCAAAATGTGCAGACATACAAAATTAGGACTGCATTTTAAGTGAACTGCAATTTTCCACACATGAAAAGAACAATGTGCTGCACGTGCCTAAAAATGATTGTAAAAATTTGACTAAGTGCCTATTATCCCATTAAGTCATCCTTTTACTAAACTGCGGTGCAGTGCCCCTTTGTATTTTTGCTCCATTTAAAGAAGATTTTACCAATAATTGCTAAGTCCTTTCTGCACGTCTGGCACAGGTCTAGAGCAGAGACACGACAGAGAACGGGAAGGAACCAAGTCCCTGCTCCCTGGAGCCCTGCAGCCCGGCAGGGAGAGGATAAACCAATGAAATCCCTTTCTGACTAGAGCGGCAACAGCTGTGCGGAACAGCCGAGAAAGTCATCAGAGACAGCTTTTTAAAAAGCAGTTAGAATATCCCACTGGCTACTTCTAAATTATAGATCTTAATTTTAAGGGTGTATGTGATTATTTTACTTGGAATAGCTTTTGAGTAACATCAACAAATGGTTTGCTTAAGGAACTCAGAACATGAGGCTGCACTTGGGCTGGATCACTGCAGCGCAGGCACCCAGCTCTGCTCTGCCTCACTCTCTTTAGTATCTCCATTCTGGCCAGGCGTCTTTCACACACGTGTCAGCAAATGAGAGAACAAGACACACAGAGATCTGGGCCTGCAAATCTACGCCAAATGCACTGGGTCCATAAGTTTCACTTGTTACAAAAGTAACAAAGTATTTTTTAAAGTGCCAGAATTAATATAGTTTTTCTCTAATAGTAGTGACAAAAGAGACTGGAATGGGAGGTATTCAGAGTTTAAAATATGGCATGTTTTCCCTAATTAGAAAGAAAACAGTATTAGGCACAGTGGAATCATGGAAGGAAACATACATATGGGGTGAGAAAGTGAAGCTTCATTGTACAATACTATTCTGAAATCCCATCAGGCAAATCTGTCACCAAAGTTTTAGGCTTGAGTTAGAGGTTTTTTTAAAATCTAGGCTAAAAAAAGTACAATGGCAAAACAGCCTATTCCAGGAATGTTAGGAAGTAGCTTTCAAATCTGAGGGAATTTCTCTTCAAATTTTAAATTTTTTAACCAACATGAAAATGAAACTGCTTTCTCAAACACTATGCATCAAGGGCCTTTCTCGGGAGGCCCCTGAACAGCAGTCATCTAAGTGATCGGCTTTTTTGCTCATTCAAACAACTCCCACCAGAGCTGCGCAAGAGCAGGACGGCCCTGACAGCTATGTGAGGCCGGACTCTTGTGGGAGCGGGCAGCTCACGAGGGTCTCAAAAAGGTCTGGCCTGCCCATCCCAGACTCCTGCGCCCTCAGGATGGAACGCCTATAACGTGTGAGCACCTGGAATTATACTTCAGCTTTTAGTGCTCAAGTGCTTGCTCCAACCCTCCCATAAAGTCGACCACAGTAACAACCTGCTTTCCTCTTTTTCAGACACAAACATCTTTACATTAGATTTCTATTAGGTAACATATTTGGCAACAGGCTTTATTCTTAAACATGCTTTTCATACAATTAAGCCACCAACACATATAAATGTAGCCAGGATAGTAACTATTTTTTTTTTTTTTTTTTGAGACAGAGTCTCGCTCTGTCCCCCAGGCTGGAGTGCAGTGGCCGGATCTCGGCTCACTGCAAGCTCCACCTCCCGGGTTTACGCCATTCTCCTGCCTCAGCCTCCCAAGTAGCTAGGACTACAGGCGCCCGCCACCACGCTGGGCTAATTTTTTGTATTTTTTAGTAGAGACGGGGTTTCACCGTGTTAGCCAGGATGGTCTCCATCTCCTGACCTCGTGATCTACCCGCCTCGGCCTCCCAAAGTGCTGGGATTGCAGGCATGAGCCACTGCACCCGGCCAAGAGTAACGAAATATAATTATTTATCACTCTGACTAGAATCTACAGCAATATGGTCACTAAATTGTCTCATGGACAGTCTGCAACCTGGCTTCCTTGCTTGATGTCGCTGAATAAGTCACTTGTGATTTTGGAATCCCTTGCAGGCTGTTGCCCCAACATCTGTAGTCTTTCATTTGCATTTGATCTGTTATTTTGTGAACTTGCCTACTTCTTTAGAAGTCTGACACAATTTTAAAAACTATGCCTTTCCTCTTCAGTAGTCTCTCTTTCACCAATTATGTGTGCTAGGGTTTTCCACCAGTTTTCTTGAGCTATTAATACAACAATTTGAAAGTTGAGGGTTCTTGTGGCTTTCTAGCTCTACTTTTCACTACTCACCCTCAACCCCCTACCTGTTTTCTTTTAAATCCACTTTATGGAGGCACAATTTATAAATACTAAAATACACCCATTTAAACTGTACAGTTTTGACAAAAGTAGATACTCAGATAACCAAACTCCACTCAAGATAAAAGATTATTTTCATAACCCTAGAGTTCCTTTGTGTAACTGTGAAGTCTACCCTCTCCAGTCCCCACTGCAGGCAAACACCAATCTACTTTCTGTTACCACGTATCAGCTTTGCTTATTCTAAAACTTTTAAATGGCATCACACAACATGGCCTGTTTTGTGTCTGGCTGCTTTTGCTCAACAAAGCACTGAGACTGACGCATGCTGTTGCATCTATGAGTAGTTCGTTTCTTTGTAGTGCTCGGCAATATTCCATTGTATGGCTATACCACCATTTGTTAACCCACTCTCTAGATACCTCTGCTCTCCCCAGTTTGGGGCTATTTTGAGAAAAGCAGCTATGAACATTCATACACAAGTCGTTATGGACATGTTTTTATTTCTTATGGGTAAACACGTACAAGCGGTACTGCTGGGTCTTAACTGTTAAAAGTACCACCAAACTGGCTTCCATACTGGTTGTGGCATTTTTACACGCTAATGAGTTCCAGTTGTTTCACATCCTCGCTGACACCTGGGGTGCCTGCGTTTCAGTAGATGTGTGGTGGCATGTAGTGGTTTCAATGCATAGTCCCGATGACCAAAGATGTGGACATCTTTACGTGGGTTTACCGGCTGTTTGTTTATCTTCCTTTAGTGAAATGTCCATTCAGATCTTTTGTCCCCTCTTTGTAAGTGGGTCATTTGTCTTACTGATGTGTAAAAGACTGTTACATATTCTGGACACATCCGTTGTCAGGTATGCTGCTACGAACACTTTCAGTTCCTCCCATTTTATTTTCCTACTGATGTCTTTTCAAGAAGGCCAACTTCTAATAATGCACGAATACTTTTATAATTTCTATTCTTCATGTCCTAAGAAATCTGCTTACTACAAAGTCAAAAAATTTTTTGCCCATTTCCTTGTAGAATTTTTATAGCTTTACATTTAAATCAACTATCATTTCAGGTTAATTTTGACATACACTGTGAAGAGGAGTTGAAGTTCATTTTTTCACACATAACCATCTAGTTGTTACAGATGCAAAAAGACTAACCTTGCCCCCACTGAATCAACTTGGCTTTTTTCTCAAAAAACAAAACAAAAAAATTGAACTTATCATATTGACTGATCTACTTCTTGGCTGCTGCTCTGCTCAATAGATCTGCGTATCTACCCTTACCACACTGTCTTGTTTACACCACACTATCTTGTTTACACCACACTGTCTTGATTACTGCTGTTAAGTCTTGAAATCAGAGACTGTAATCCTCCAACTTTGCTCTTTTTCTAAACTGTTTTTGTCTGTTCTAGGCCCTCTACATTTACATTTAAACTTTAGAATCACCTTTTTATTTCTGAAAATTGGGGCTGGACACTGTGGTTCACACCAGTAGTAATCCTTGCACTCTGGGAGGCTGAGACAGGTGGATCACTTCAGGCTAGGAGTTCAAGACCAGCCTGGCCAACATGACAAAATGCCATTTCTACTAAAAATACAAAAATTAGATGGGCGTGGTGGCACGTGCCTGTAATCCCAGCTACTTGGGGAGGTTGAGGAATGAAAATCACTTGAACCTGGGAGGTGGAGGTTGCCAAAATCATACCATTGCACTCTAGCCTGGGTAACAGAGCAACACTGTCTCAGAAAAAATATGGGACAATTTGGGGGACAAAGGGCATAACAGTTCCAATCCACAAATGGGGCAGACCTTACACAACTTATTTAGGTTTTCTCTCAGCAGTGTTTTTAGCTTTCAGTGTATAGGTCTTGCACGTTTTGTTAAATTTATCCCTAAAATATTTTTTGTGACTGTTAAGTGGTACTGTCTTAAAATTATTAATACTCGTTTGTGATTTTTTTTTTTTTTTTTTTTTTTTTGAGAAGGAGTCTCGCTCTGCCATGCAGCCTGGAGTGCAATGGCATGACCTCAGCTCACTGAAACCTCCCCCTCCCGGGTTCAAGCGATTCTCCTGCCTCAGCCTCCAGAGTAGCTGAAATTATAGGCACCCACCATCATGCCCGCCTAATTTCAGTACCTTACAAAAGTACTAAAGAGACGAAGTTTTACCATGTTGGCGGGGCTGGTCTTAAACTACTGACCTCAGGTGATCCACCAGCCTTGGACTCCCAAAGTGTTGGGATTACAGGTGTGAGCCACCACACCCAGCGTACTTTCTTATCTTTAGTGGGTCCTGGATTTTTACAATTCATTTTTCAGCTAACATCATCTTCCTCCTTGATAACTACAGTGAATGACACTGACTTTGAATGTTACGGCATGTATTCCTGAGACAAACTCCATTTGTTTAGTTGGTTCTAATTTGAAAATGAGAATTTGTTCCAATGGGATTAACATTAGGGAACAATAGCAGTGTCATACAAATTTCCTATTTGCTTACATATGATCTCACTGGTGAGAAGCTAGGTGAATACAGAAAACTGTTTAATTCTGCATCCAACAGAATCAAACCACCTGGAGATATTCCCAACACACACCCCTCAATATCTATCAGCTACCTTTCTTCACCGCCCGTTATGAGCCACACCCAATTTACACCTAGTGTTATGACTTTCCAACTTTAGAAAATCCTCCTTCCACAGCTACACAAAAGCGCACAAGTTGCAACCCTCCTGATGTCCACTTGCACAAACCAAACCTCAGGGCTCACATGGTGTCGTGATTATTTTTCAGCTATTTACATGTGGACTGGTATAACTTGTGTTCCTATCTTTTCTCCCATGTGTCACTGATGCAGGTTCTGAGTACTGTGTACCTATCTTCTCCGTAAGCTCTGATAACCTCTGCGGTGTTTCTTCATCATGCTGGATGGTACGGGGATTGTTTTAGAAACACACAGGTTGCATCGTAGCAGAACCAAGTGCACTGTCTTTTCATTTAGATATATATAGATATATTGCTGGACTTGGTGAGATTTAATTAAGATGTCCATGTCTAGTTCACGTATACGTCGAACGTAGAGGCTCTTCTTCAAAGACTTTCCTCCTCATCTAATTAGGAATAAATAGTAACTTCTCTTAGAAGCAAAAATTTATTCAAAGACATGTGCTAACATTCTTAAATAATCTGCTAGCTGTGATGAGGAAATCAACATACTTTATGTTCTTAGTGCCCACAATGTAGCCTAAATTTGCCCTGGCATGCTTATGGTGGTCCAAGCATTAGGGCATAGCCTGCTGCTCTTCCTTATTTGAAGGTGATTTTACCTTTCTCAACAATCCTCCTTCCTTTGTTCTCCTCTCTGCCTTTGCCTCTTTTAAAAAGTTCTAAGTTGCTAGTCAATCAGGACAAATAAGGAACGTGAGGTCCCGTTCCAGCCAATGGAAATGGCAGTAAGGCAGACACAGCAGGTTATAAATGACCCAGGTTATAAACGATCCTCTTTGTTCGGTGTACTCTCATGACAAAACTGATGGCGAGTGCACCCATTCTGTACAAAGTAAAAATGGCCTTGTTGAGGAAACTGAATTTATGTTCAAGTGCTATTTCCTTATGGCACCGAGGAACAAGCATTTCTTTTTTTTTCTGAGACAGAGTCTCGCTCTGTTGCCCAGGCTAGAGTGCAGTGGCACCAGCTCAGCTCACTGCAAGCTCCACCTCCCACATTCACACCATTCTCCTGCCTCAGCCTCCCGAGTAGCTGGGACTACAGGCGCCCGCCACCACCACACCCGGCTAATTTTTTATATTTTTAATAGAGATGGGGTTTCACTGTGTTAGCCAGGATGGTCTCGATCTCTTGATCCGCCTGCCTCGGCCTCCCAAAGTGCTGGGATTACAGGCGTGAGCCACTGTGCCCGGTCAAAACAAGCATTTCTAACATGTATTAGTCTGTAGTTTTCTTGTCATTTATAACAGGATAATGCTATCTTAATAAAATAGACTGGTAGGTGTTTCCTACTCATCTATTTTGTGAAGAAATTTGTATAAGACTTATATTAATCCCAGCACTTTGGGAGGCCGAGGTGGGTGAATCACGAAGTCAGGAGATTGAGACCATCCTGGCAAACACGGTGAAACCCCATCTGTACTAAAAATACAAAAACAAAATTAGCTGGGCGTGGTGGCGGGCGCCCGTAATCCCAGCTACTCGGGAGACTGAGGCGGGAGAACGGTGTGAATCCGGGAGGTGGAGCTTGCAGTCAGCTGCGATCGTGCCACTGCACTCCAGCCTGGGCGACAACGAGACTCCATCTCAAAAAAAAAAAAAAAAAAAAAAAATATCTATATTACTTCTACTGCCTGCCACGTACACCTTTTCTCATTTTTTAATTTCAATTTTCTTTTTTGGTGAGATGGAGTTTCACTCTTGTTGCCCAGGTTGTAGTGCAATGGTCAATCTCCGCTCACCACAACCTCCACCTCCCAGGTTCCAGCGATTCTCCTGCCTCAGCCTCCCAAGTAGCTAGGATTACAGGCCTGCACCACTACGCCCGGCTAATTTTGTATTTTTACCAGAGACGGGGTTTCTTCATGTTGGTCATGCTGGTCTCGAATTTCCCACCTCAGGTGATCCGCCTAGCCTCCCAAAGTGCTGGGATTATAGGCTTGATCCACCATGTTTTGAGATGGAGTTTTGCTCTTGTTGCCCAGGCTGCAGTGCAATGATGGGATCTCAACTCACTGCAACTTCCACCTCCCAGGTTCAAGCGATTCTCCTGCCTCAGCCTCCTGAGTAGCTGGGATTACAGGCATGTGCCAACACACCCAGCTAACTTAGTTTTTTTTTTTTTAGTAAAGGTGGGATTTCTCCATGTTCGTCAGGCTGGTCTCCAACTCCCAACTTCAGGTGATCTGCCCATCTCAGCCTCCCAAGGTGCTGGGATTACAGGCGTGAGCCACCGCATCCAGCCCATTTCTACTTATTTTTTGAGATGGAGTCTTGCTCTGTCCCCAGGCTAAAGTGCTGTGGTGCGATAGCTCACTGCAACCTCCGCCTCCCGGGTTCAAGTGGTTCTCCTGCCTCAGCCTCCCAAGTAGCTGGGTCACAGGCATGCACCACCATGCCCAGATTTTTGTATTTTTAGCAGAGCTGGGGTTTTACCGTGTTGGCCAGGTTGGTCTCGAACTCCTGACCTCAAGTGACCCTCCCGCTTTGGCCTCCCAGAGTGCTGGGATTACAGGCATGAGCCATCACGCCCGGCCAGTTACAATATTCCTAATGACAATTCAGTGGTCACTCCTCTTACCTTCAACCCCTGGTATGTGATGAATTTCTTTGTTCTGGCTACTTTTTTTTCTTTTCTTTCCTGGAGACAGGGTCTCAGTCTGTCACCCAGGCTGGAGTGCAGTGGCACAATCACAGTTCACCACAGGCTTGACATCTCAGGCCAAGGGGATCCTCCTACCTGAGCCTCTCAGGTAGCTGTGATCACAGGCACCCCCAGCAAGCCCGGCTGATTTCCCTATCTTTTGTAAAGACAGGGTTTCACCAGGTTGCTCTTGAACTGCTCTTGAGCTCTGGGGCTGCAGTGATCCACCCACCTTGGCCTCCCAGAGTGCTGGGATTACAGGTGTGAGCCACCACAACGGGCCTGTTCCGGCTACTTTTAAAGACCTCTGTTTATCTACGGTCTATTTGCTTATTACGTGCTTTAGTGTGCTTTTCTCTATTCCATCTTCTGCTTGTTGGTTCATCAGTAGCTTCTGGTAGCTTGTTATGATGCATCTTGGTATAGTTTTCTTTATATTTATTTTGCCTGGTATTTGTCAAGCTTCTTGGATCTGTGCATTTATAACTTTGCTGAAATTGGACAATTCCCAGGCATTATTTTTTCATGATTGTTTTTGTCTGTTTTCCTGTCTTCTCTGTGAGTATAATCCATATATTAGACTGTTTACAGGGTACCAAAGGACACTAAGGACACGTTCAGTTTCTTTTTTTTTTTTCCAGCTTTTCCCTTACTGTGTGCTTCTACTGTCCTTTCACTTCGGCCGTGTATAATGTGCTGTCAGGCTTATGATGAAAATTTCTTAGTCTTTCAAAGTTCCACTTGGTTCTCTGTTGTATCTTTATCTTATTATATTCATGTTTTCCTTTAAGTAATAGAGTTATTCTTTGCCAATTCTACTGTCTCTGTCATTTCTGGATCTGTTTCTATTGACTGATTTTTCTCCTGATTATGTTCAGGTTTTGCTTCTTTGATGCCACATAATTTTCTATTAGATATTGTGAACGTTACACTGTAAATGCCTGGATTTTTTTTTTTTTTTTTTGAGACAGGGTTTCATTCTCTCACCCAGGCTCGAGGCTTGAGTGCAGTGGCATGATCTCAGCTTACGGCAGCCTCAACCTCCTGGGCTCAGGTGAGAGGAGTTACAGGTACATGCCACCATGCCTGGCTAGTTTTCGTATTTTCTGTAGAGACAGGGTTTCACCATGTTGCCCAGCCTTGTCTTCAACTCCTGAGCTTAATCCTCTGCCTGCCTTGACCTCCCAAAGTGCTAAGATTACAGGTGTGAGCCACCATGCCTGGCCTGGAGGATATTTCTGAAATGGGTCACTTACATAGCCATTGGCAGGCCTTGGTTCCTTACTTGGTGGGCTTCCCTGTAAGCTGCTTGAGTGTTCTCTTGACATGGCAGCCGGCTTCCTCCAGAGTGAGGAATTTGAGAAAAGGCGAGGCGGGGGTCACAATGTCTTTCATGACCTAGTCTTAGAAAGCCACACACGTTCATTTCCACAATATCCTGCTGGCTACACAGGCAAAACCCTATTCAATGCAGGAAGGGTTAAGAAAAAGTTGTGAATACCAGCAGACAGGAATCACTGGAGGCCACTTTGGAGGCGAGCTGACACGAGTAAACTTTCACTACATGTAAATAACGAAGGGACAGAAAAATAATTTTGCTTCTCAGGAAAATTTTTGAATGAATATACATATATTTGTTCAAATTCCCAAGTTATTTGACTCTGCCTCTTACTTTATAGATCATGTTATTATACTCCAGAGATTGGAAGGGGGAGATACTTATTTAGTAAGTTGGAGACTATAAATTAATTTCTTACCGACCACCATCAGTGTGAACTCAAAACCTTTTTTCACTGATTTTCGGTGAACTTGATTGGGGAGATTTGCAAATCCAACATAGCCAGGAGTTTCTGGATTTATAAACTGAGTTGGTTGTTGCTAAACAAGATTAAAAACAAACAAACACCTTAGTAAGTTGCTTTTAAGATATAATCAGACGTGAAACATAGGTTATCAGTTTTCACAAATTTTTTAAAAAGTATAAACAAACACTTCCCGAAAGTCATAATTCTATCAGAAAACCAGCTGTATTCAATTAGGAGCATTAAAAAAAGAAAAACTAATCTAGTGTAACTCCTTAGTTATATGCTGACTGAAAATTAACACTGTGTTAATCAGTATTGTTTAGGAATTTAATAATACATAGAAGACACATGCTTAATACATCTTAACGCAATTTCAAATTTCAACTTGAGAGATTATGGAGTTCCAGGAAAATCAGTTAAGCTTACAAAGTACTGCTACAGCTGACAGTGCTTTGAATGAATGGTTTCATTCAACAAACTTGGCTAAGGAATAGCTTCCCCCAGGTATTAGGTGTGATGCATTTCTGAAAAGTATCCAGGAAAAAGGCATCTCTCTTCCTGTGATTCTAGCTCTATAGAAGTTTCACCGAGGGTGAGGCAGGCAAATTAGAGGTGGGATGTTGAATATCTAGTGTCAAAGATCAAGAAAGAACAGATAGAATGAGAAGATCACAGCTGACTACACTGAGGCATCAATATTTCTTGGTAGAATATCTGATAAGAGAGAGGACAGAGATGTGAGAAAGCAAGAATAGCAGAAGTAAAACCAGAATCTAGACAGTGGCATACTGAAAATGAGAAGAAATTTAAAAAATCAATTTATTAATTGAAAAAGGCAAGATACAAAACAGTATTTCCTTTAGGACTACATTTTGCAAATGTCTAGTCAAATGCACACACGGGTGAAAAAGAATATATGTAGCATATTAACAGTGGTTATTTCTGAGTGGTGAAATAATGACTTTTTTTTTTTTTTGCTTATCCGTGTTCCACGCTAACACTGGTATAAAATGCAAAAACTGGTATGATGATTTTGCATTGGATAGTAATGAACACCCATAGGACTCAAAGATAAAAAAACAGAGAAATAATAATCTTGTAACGTTAACCACAAGTTCTGCTTTTCTCAGAATGTTCTTTAGAACTAATTTCTCTCTGAACTAACTTGCAAGGGCTGATTTAAACCAATTTATCAAGTCTAAGAGCCCCATCAATTTCATCATAATAAATTATTAGAATTCTAAATTATTTGGTCTGCTGGGAATGTACTAAGGGGGCTAAAAGGACTGTTACTGATGTGTGTGAAAAAAAAAAAAAAGTAGAAGCCTGAAAAAAAAGAGAAAGCTCCAAGCTTTCAAGATGACAACCAGGCCGAGCGCAGTGGCTCACGCCTGTAATCCCAACACTTTGGGAGGCCAAGGCAGGTGGATCACAAGGTCGAGAGATCAAGACCATCCTGGCCAACATGGTGAAACCCCATATCTACTAAAATACAAAAAATTAGCCAGCAAGGTGGCACACGTCTGCAGTCCCAGCTACTCCAGAGGCTGGAGGCTGAGCCAGGGGAATCACTTGAACGTGGGAGGTCGAAGTTGCAGTGAGTTGAGATCATGCCACTGCACTCCAGACTGGTGACAGAGCAAGACTCCCGTCTTAAAAAATAATAATAATGAGGCCGGGCGGTGGCTCAAGCCTGTAATCCCAGCACTTTGGGAAGCCGAGACGGGCGGAACACGAGGTCACGAGATGGAGACCATCCTGGCTAATACGGAGAAACTCCATCTGTACTGAAAAAATAATACAAAAAACTAGCCGGGCGAGGTGGCGGGGGCCTGTAGTCCCAGCTGCTTGGGAGGCTGAGGCAGGAGAACGGCGTAAACCTGGGAGGCGGAGCTTGCAGTGAGCCGAGATCGTGCCACTGCACTCCAGCCTGGGCGACAGAGCGAGACTCTGTCTCAAAATAATAATAATAATAATAAAAAGACAACTAAATTAGAACTCTTTGTCTTAATGAATCAAATACACCAGTTGTATTAAAAATAATGAATCATACAAATCCAACAGCCTGAAAACATAACGCAATTTCTCCTTATGCTGTAGATACATGAAGTATGATCTTACCTTAGACATCTTTTGTGAAGCTTCGTCTGTTAAAAAGAAAAACACACAGACACACATAAACGCACATACATAGTATGCATGTATACACACGTATATTTAACAGGATGAACTGACCTGTAAAAAAACTTACACATAGGCAATGTAAAAAGAAAATACAATTTCAGAACCTTCCAAATTTATTTTGCCAAAGGGAAAAGTTAAGCGCTGACAGCGGGCTCATGTAATATTACTACTTTCATTGTTTCTGACTTGTGTTTAGATGTATACATTACCCAGACTCCCTATTCTTTATTCAAACCTAGACTAAATGACTGGGAGATAAGAGATCCTTATGACTGTTACTTCTTTACAAAAGGAAGTTAAATCCCTTCAAGTGTAATCAATAGTAGCCAATCAAATTTGTAACTTTAAATGGGCCTTAATACAGAAAATGTTGTAATTCTGTTTGGCACCTTCATTTTGCCTATATAAACAATCCTCATTTTACCCCACCCTGGGAGCACTGATCACCATTCTTTGGTGTAGCTCTGCTTATACTTTGTACTTAAATGAATTCTTTTAATTGAATCAGGAGCCTTTTGATTATTTTAGGTGACAGCATCTCAATTACTTCAAGTATTTCCCTAGGAATAAGACAAGCATCTATCATTACAAAGGTTAAATTCGATTAAAAAAAATAGGCCAGGTGTGGCGCTCCCGCCTGTAATTCCAGCACTTTGGGAGGCCAAGGTAGGCAGACCACTCGAGGTCAGGGGTTCGAGACCAGCCTGGCCAACATGGTGAAACCCCATCTCTACTAAACATATATTGATTCAGCCAGGAGTGGCGGCATGTGCTTGTGATCCCAGCTACTCAGGAGGCTGAGACAGAAGAATCGCTTGAACCTGGGAGGCAGAGGTTGCGGTGAGCTGAGATCATGCCACTGCACTCCAATCTGGGCGACAGAGCGAGACTCCGTATCAAAAAAAAAAAAAAAAAAAAATTAGATGGTGGCTGGGTGCAGTGGCTCATGCCTGTAATCCCAGCACTCTGGGAAGCAGAGGCAGGACTGCTTGAAGCCAGAAATTCAACACCAGTCTGGCACCATAGCAAAACCCTACCTCTACAAAAAAATTAAAAAATTTAAAAAAATTTTAAGTTGATAAAAACAACTGTATATATATATGCACACACATATTCCATATTTTCAATAATACTCAATTTTTTTCAGTACTGATTATATGTTAGACACTAGGGACACAAATGGGATACACACGATACACACTTTCCTGACCTCTGGAATTACGTCATTTCCCCTCTCTCTTTGAAACCTTTCAAGGAGTAAGGGGCGCTATTACATAGAAACTGTAACCTGAACATGTTTGCTGCCCATCTGAGTTTCCTAGAGCTACCTGAGAACTAGATTTTGACACTGGGGTACAGGGAGCAATGTGAACTACATTTACGAGGAAAGGAAATAGGACGGAAGGCATCTGAGTGTTTGAGAAATGTGACAATAGTTTTAAAGATACGTGGAATTTTTTTTTTCTTTTTGAGACAGAGTCTCGCACAGTCTCCCAGGCTGGAGGACAGTGGGTGATCTCAGCTCACTGCAACCTCCGCCTCCTGGGTTCACGTCATTCCCCTGCCCTCAGCCTTCCGAGTAGCTGGGACTACAGGGACCCACCACCAAGCCTGGCTAATTTTTTTTTGTTTTGTATTTTTAGTAGAGACGGGGTTTCACCGTGTTAGCCAGGATGGTCTCGATCTCCCGACCTCGTGATCTGCCTGCCTCGGCCTCCCGTAGTGCTGGGATTGCAGGTGTGAGCCACCGCGCCCGGCCAGGGATATGTGGAATTTTTATACAAATTTTAGAAACCCTGAAGCTTTGGAAAGCATAGAGTCTGTTGGCTAACTTTCAGTAACACCACCAAGAAAGATGACTGCTGTCAAATTTTATTCCCTCTGGAGCTTAGAAACTTATTAAAAAGCTGCTCTCACTTTGCCTCTCAATTCTGCTCCTCCAAATCTTAACTTCCTGAATACTGTGTACTCTGTTTCCCCTTTGACTGGAAATGTTCC
Organism: Piliocolobus tephrosceles; assembly: GCF_002776525.5. NCBI lineage: Eukaryota > Metazoa > Chordata > Mammalia > Primates > Cercopithecidae > Piliocolobus > Piliocolobus tephrosceles. The sequence continues at coordinate 127,347,339 of NC_045444.1, read as the reverse complement.
CAACTACCTTGGAAGAAATGAGATCCCTGTATCCCCAATGTTATTTGGCTTGGTTAACCAAAGGATAGTAGCAGTAGGATTCAGGAGCCTTTAACCTCAGCATAACCTAAGAATTGAGGGCAAGTGTGAGTGTGGAGTAGAACTTCCTAAAGGGAGAGAGAACGGTCGGATGTAATAAAGACAGTTTTGGCAGAAGGAGTTGGCATCTTGTTTTCAAATAATATAGAGTTAAGTATCTGATTATGAAAGTTAAAACAAATTAATTAAAAATTAATTGAAAATAAAAAAATAATTAATTAAAAAAGTTAAAAAATTAACTTTCGTTAAAGAAAATAACAAATTAAGAGAAAAATATGGAGGAAATAGCAACTTCATCAAACCAGCAAAAATACAGAAAAGGAACAAGATGAAACAAAATCAGAAGTAATCCTAAATCAGCACAATGGGGACAAAATTCAAGAACATCAGTCATCAGTACAAATGTGAAATAACCAAATTATCTGCTTAAAGGAGACAGATTGGCCTAAAAAAAAAAAAAAAACAGTCCAGCCATAAGGTATATGCTTAAAACAAAGGAACAAAGAAAGGCTGAAAATAAAGGGACAAGGTAAAAAATAGCAGAGGCTAGTACAAACACGGAGGACCGACAACACTATTATCACCCAAGGTGGGAATGAGACTAAAAATAACTAAGCAGAATAACAGGGATAACAAGTTATAATGATAAAAGCAACAATTTATAGGAAAGATACAATATTCATAAGCCTATATGTTCAAATAATCACTGTAGATAAACACATAAAGCAAGGACTAGGAAAAATACAAAGTTAACTTAAGAAAAACAGAATTCAAATGAGAAACTTTAATAGTTCTCCGAGAACTGGACAGATTCAGTAAACACAGTATATGCAAGGACAGAGAAGAATTGAGTAATACAACAAATAAATCTGATTTAGCAGACACAGAGAAACTTGAATCAATACCTTAAAAAATGTTTAAAGTCATGTGTCTACCATAAAAAAAAAGCCTAACCAAAATTTGAAAAACATTTCCACAGTCAATGTTCTCAAATAATGATCTGCTTAAATTGGGGGGAAAAAGATGAAAAGTAACTCCCAGTAATTTGTTACATTACTGGATATCCCTGGGATCAAGGAGAGTAACAAAAGCAAAGCCACAAGCAATCTCTAGAAAGCAATGGAAGGAAGATAAAAGCAAAACTTACAAGATAAAACAGGAAATCAATAAAGAGAAAAAATGAATTATGAGGGGGGGAAAAAGAAGAGTAAACAAATCCAAAAGTTGGGTTTTTTTTGTTGTTTTTTGGAGACAGAGTTTCACTCTTGTCACCCAGGCTGGAGTGCACTGGCGCGATCTCAGCTCACTACAACCTCTGCCTCCTGGATTCACGCCATTCTCCTGCTTCAGCTTCCAGAACAGCTGGGATTATAGGTGTCCGCCACCACACCCAGCTAATTTTTGTATTTTTAGTAGAGATGGGGTTTCACCATGTTGGCCAGGTGAAACCTCCTGACCTCAGGTGATCCACCCATCCTGGTTTCCCAAAGTGCTGGGATTACAGGCGGGAGCCATCATGCCCGGCCTCAAAAGCTGGTTTTCTAAAACAAACTCCTCACAAGCCCAATTAAGGAAAAAATAGCAAATACACAAAAGAGCTAAAATAATGACAGAGGAGACTACATGTAGCAAAATGGCCACAAATCTGAAAATGTAGAAAAAATGGGCACCGTAAATTACCAACACAGAACCAAAAACTGGAAAATCTGCCGGAAACGAGTATCACTGAGCAGCTGATTAAAGACATACCAGTGAAAAGGACCAAGACTTGACGTTAGAGTTGAACTCCATCTAACCCTGGACAAGACCAAAGTCATTTAACTATTCCAAGCCTCTACGGAAAAAAGGGAAAACCATGTGTTTTATGAAGACAGCACGGTTTTAGTAACCAACGCAGATGGAGACATAAGAAAGGAAAAAAGGAATGAATGAACACCATAGGTCAATCTCACTCACAAATATAAATGCTAAAATCCTGAATAAAATAAATGCTAGCAATTAGATTCCAGGAATGTATCAAAAGCATCTATCAATATTAATCCAACACCACAATACTGGGAAAAAAAAAATCATGCATTAATAGATGCTGATGAGGCATATAAAATTCAGCTACCAAACGTAATGAAAACACTAAGTAAGAAAACTGCTGGCAAAGTGTGGTGGCCCACGCCTGTAGTACCAGCACTTTGGGAAGCTGAGGCAGAGAAGCGCTCGAGCTCAGGAGTTCAAGACCAGCCTGGCAACATGGTGAAACACTGTCTCTACAAAAAACACAAAAAAATTAGCTGGGCGTGGTGGTGGGCACCTGTAGTCTCAACTAAGTGGGAGGATCCCTTGAGCCCAGGAGGTGAAGGCTGTAGTGAGCCGAGATGGTGCTGCTGCATTCCAGTCTGGGTGACAGAGTGAGACTGCCTCAAAAAAAGAAAAAAAGGAAAACTGCTTAAATCTAATCAGGGTATTTCTGAAAACCAATGGCAAATGCTATTCTTTAAACAATAGAAAATTAAATCTATTTAAATGACAACCGATAATTAGGCAGGAATGTCTTTCCATAATTATTTTAAAACACTTATATGAAAACTTTTACATGAAGACCTATATAAAAAGTGAACAAAACCCTCATGTGCTGTCCATTATCCAGCTTCAACAATTAGCAACTCAAAGTCAATAATGTTTCATCTATTTCCACAATCATCACTGCCACTGCCTGGATGATTATGAAGCAAATACGAGATACAACATTTCAATTATATTCTACTATGCATATCTAAAAATAAGGGCTCCTAAAAATGACAAACCATCACCCATAGCTAGTTCCTTAATGCAATCAAATATCCAATCAGTATTCATATTCCCCATTCTCTCATTTTTTTTCATGTGAATCAAGATCCAAGTAAGATGTAAATACTGCAATTTCACCATGATTATTTAATACTACCTTGGTGAGTTTACTGAATATAATGAAACAAGAAAATGAAAACAAAATACTTTTTTGCTGATTGGACTGAATACACAGAAAATACAAATACTCGGCTGGGCGTGGTAGCTCATGCCTGTAATCCCAGCACTTTGGGAGGCCGAGGCGGGCAGATCACGAGGTCAAGAGATTGAGACCATTCTGGCCAACATGGTGAAACCCCATCTCTACTAAAAACACAAAAATTAGCCAGGTGTGGTGGTGCATGCCTGTAGTCCCAGCTACTCGGGAGGCTGAAGCAGAGCTTGCAGTGAGCTGAGATCACACCACTGCACCAGCCTGGGGAGAGCAAAACTCCGTTTCAAAAAAAAAAAAAAAAAAAAGAAAAGAAAATACAAATATTCCGGTTAAAAAAATTCTAGAATAAGATAATTTAGTAAGGTAGTTGAATATAAGACCTCAAGTCAGTCAAGTACCAGCAATGAATATCAACGAATTAGAAAAGGGGGCACATCATTTACAACAGAGTTTTAAAAAATCCAAACAAGTAGGGACCACACTAGAAAACAGGTCCTACATAAATCAAATCATTTTAATTTTCCCCAAATTAGCATACTATTTAGTCCATTTCTAACTGGAATCCCTAACAGTGTGGCTTTTTTCTTAAACGACTGGATAAAATGAGCTTCAAGTTCACATGGAAGGATTAAACGCCAATGCTGAGGAGAGAAAAGATCAGGCACTTGCCTTACTACCTATTACATGTATCTGATTTCAAACCCACACAGTGCAACATAAAAATACCAGAGAGCGCCTCTCCCACACCTCCACAGAACCCTCAGCCTCACTGAACCGTGCACACATATGGGAAAATGGAGAAAGCATTTGTCTTAAACTGACATTTCAACTTTGCTTTGACTTTACTGAGTTTCTCCCGCCATCTATTTTTTTCAGAAACATAAGTTGGATCCACAATGTTTTCTCTAATAATTAACTAATGTGAAATGGAAGGTGAAAGACGAATAATGAACCTTTGAAGCACATGGTTTTCAGTGAGAAAGCCTTGATCCAGCAACACAAACTGCCAACCACTGTGATTAACTTAAACACTGGGTGCAAACTGGATCAAAAATGTAGTCAAATGAAAATTTTATTTCTTCAGATCGTGTTTATTCCACAGGCCAGAAGTTGTTTAAAGTTCTTTAATCTTGACCCACAGCTTATTTCTTCCACAGAACATGTGCATCCCAATACACATAAAACACCACTTTTCCCAAAACAAAAGATACAAGATGAAGAACATCCTGCGATGTAGAACTCAGAAGGTCTATGATCTCTTATTCAAAGCATCTGGATTCTTTGGGTTTGGGGAAGGTCCACATTCAGCATAATCACATAACACTCCTAACAGGGACTGGGGCAGGGATAAGTGGCATGCATGACCACTAACAGAATAGACTATACAAATGGCCTCACCTCAATCCTGATGCCAAATGAGTTTCGGTGTTCCCTTTCCTCCACGCACACACACACACACACACACACAAACAAAACAAAACAACAACACAAACCCACAACTTTTTCTTTTACAGCAGTTTCTGTATGCTGGTAATGGGAATAAAAAGGGGCCCTGAGTTACCTTTATGAATGATAGAGGGAAACCCTGGCCCCTTTCCCCAGGTCACACTGCTAGTTTAAAAGTCAGTCAGAATGTAAATCTAATCTAATTAAAACGCTCTTGTTCTTTATTCTGGGCTGTGGCACTGGTGATAGAGATCAAGGTGGAAGTTGGGGAAAAAAAATCAGGACAACTTTTATAGCTAATGAGATCAATGCCAAGATTAGACGTAACAGTACACATTATGACTTAGGATGCTGGGTGGTGCAAAGAATCCACTAACGGGAGCTATGAAAAAATCAGTGAAAACAATGAAGCTCAAATTAGAAGTATCAAGAATCAGCTTTCATGACCCCTACACCATCATATTTTTCTTTATGACGGCAAAACTATTTTGAAACACTAAATATATCGCCAAGCACTGTGATTTAAGTCATTCGAAAACTACTTGAGAATCTACTAGGTGACAGACACCAACCGAGGCAATGGGTATGGGTAGCAATTTTTTTTTTTTTTTTGAGACGGAGTCTTGCTCTGTTGCCCAGGCTGGAGTGCAGTGGCCGGATCTCAGCTCACTGCAACCTCCGCCTCCCAGGTTCACGCCATTCTCCTCCCGAGTAGCTGGGACCACAGGCGCCCGCCACCTCGCCCGGCTAGTTTTTTCTATTTTTTTTTTTAGTAGAGACGGGGTTTCACCGTGTTAGCCAGGATGGTCTCGATCTCCTGACCTCGTGATCCGCCCATCTCGGCCTCCCAAAGTGCTGGGATTACAGGCTTGAGCCACCGCGCCCGGCCCTTGGTGGCAATATTAACATGTGCCCTGCCCCTCACGGTCCCAACAGTCCAGTGGACAAACACCATCTGGAACATCAGGCAGACACCTAAGCCTGTCCGGAGGAAATCTAATTTGGGCGGAATCCCACAAGCAGGGACTAGGTAAGGAGAAGGCAGTCAAGGTGGGAGGTAACCAGATTTGACAGTTTGGGCCATGGCCAAAAGTGTGGAAGTTTGAACTACAAGAAGTTCAGTACAGTTGGGTCATGTGTTTGCGTGGACGGAGGAGAGGGTCTGGCGGTACCGACAAGAATCAGAACGAAAAGGTAAAAAACCAACCAGGTGTGGTCTGGGCCCGAAGGCCAGGTCACAGCTGGGACTTCACTGAGATTATGGAGACCACAGGCTTGCTTCTCATCCCCGGACAAACTCGGCGGCCTCCAACCCCATACCCTACCCCCTGCTGCCTGTCCGTGCCTCGCTGGTGCAGCCCTTCGTCGCCTCTCCTCGCCGAAGGTACCCGCAGGCAGGGCCTAGTCGCTCTCTCCCCGCTTATGCGCCGCATCCAGTCGATGGGCTTGGAGGTTTGGAGCTGGCCAGTCCTCCACGCCTCCGGGAGGAAATGGCACCGTTAGAAAGACAAGATGGCCACACAAGCTCTAAGTGGCTGTCGGGCCTAAACCTGTATCCTCCCTCCAAGCACCAAACCTCCCGACCTCGGCGGCACTCGACGCCCCGAGGCCCAGTACCGACAACCGCGCAGTGGAATTCCCGCAGGGTCGCCAGGGGGTCACCGGAATCCCCACTCCCGCGACCGGCCCTGCCCGTGTCGGAGCCACTGTTACCGGCACTAGGACCGCCCGGGACAGGGAAGCCCACGATAGGGGCCGAAGAGCCCGGGCCCGGCCGCCCCTCCCCCACCCCGCCCCGCCGGCACCCCGGCAGGCCGACCACCCCCGAAGAGTATGGGACGAGCGGGGCGTCCTCCGCATCTCCTCGGGAGGGCCGGCCCGCAACCTGTGGCCCCGCCACGGCGGGGTACACTGGCGAGACACTCACCCGCCAAACAGCCCGAGAACAGGCGCCGACCGACCGCGCCGCGGACCCGCCCAGAGCCCGCGGCCGGCTCACACCCCGTCCCGCCCAGTGCGCAGGCGGATTGCGTCACCACGTCACCCCGCCCCTTTGCCAACTCCTTCCTGGCTCGGCGCGGCCCGGCCTTCTTCCCCTCCCCCATGCGGCCGGCTTCCGAGTGCGCAAGCCCAGACTCGTTCGCGTTGTCCGCCTCTGCGCAAGCGCCGTGCTCCTCCCACGGCGGTTGGCCATATAGAGGCTGGGGGTGGGGGGGAGGTCAAGCGTAGCCTCTTCTCCTTTACCAAGATGGCGGCTTGTCCCTGTTTCGCCACAGTTCCTACCTTATGAGCTCGGTTTTCTTATGCTAATAAGAGTGGAACAGGTAAGGAGAATCTTCGCCTTGCGGTGGGTAACTGGAGTCGGGGGAAGGCCGTTTGTTAGAAGGAGACAGGTGCCCACTGAGGAGGAGAGAGGCGGTCGGGGGAGGGCAGGTGGTGGCGGGAGTGCGGAGCGATCACGGGGAGGGGGAGCCTTCGCCTCTGCTCCTGTCCTCCAGGAAAATGGCGGCAGCACCGAGCTGGGGCGCCGAGGACGACTGGGCGGGGGACGGCGAGCGGCCGCGCGAAACTGGTCTAGCCCACCACCGCCGCCGTCTCGATGATCGGGGGGCCTCTCCGGGATTGGCTGCGCGCACGTCACGTGGGGCCGACGGGTCCTGCGCAGACCATCGAGTCGGGCGTCCCTCCCCGGGGACGTGGCCTTCCTGTGCCCGGGCTGGGGCCCGCCGCCCCGCGGGGGAGGGCGGAGCTGGCGCGGCCCCTAGCTTTCTCCTTCTGGTGTGGGGCCCGAGGTGAGACCTGGGGAGTGCCCCGCAAGCCCGCGAGCAGCGACGTGGCTCGGGGACGGGAGGGTGCCGTGCCTGGCTGCGGCCTGAGCGGGATGGGCGCGGGCGGCTCCGGCCCGCGGGTTGTGCCCCGGCCCGGGGTGTCCTTTCCTCCCTCCCGCGTGGCCTGGAGGCACTGCAACTGTCCGAGACTCACGTCAAGGCTCGGCGCAAATACCCCTCGTTCAGGAAGCCTTCCTAGGTTTCCCCCGCTTAGAGGAAGCACTTGCTGAGTTCCTAATGGCTGACCCGCATCGTGTTGGGAACCTGAGCCTCGCTGACACCATGGCATGTTGCTAGGGTATTTTTGTGCGTAGCTCCTCTGAAAAGGGATTAGGTGTTCAGGGCTAGCTGCTACATATCCTCTCCATTCGACTTAGAAAATGAGAGAGGGTCAGACTTGACATGGTGTTTGGACGCCATGTAAAATCGAAAGAAGTCGACTTGGACTTTGCTTATTAAACAGTGCTTGTGGTCAAATGAAACGTCTGAAGGAATGTGGATGAGTCGTAATCTTCAGGAACATGATGATTTGCCCCTCAGTTTTGCGTTTTATGTTCTCAGATTCATAGCTACCCTATACCCTAAGCCCTCAAGCAATGACTTCACATTTATTTGGTGTCTGCTTAAGGATAATCAGTCACTTTCTTAGCAGGTAACTTCCTTAAAACCCTATTAAGATAGGTTAAGTCACAATTAGGATTTTGTCTAAGGCTCCTGGTAGCGGCACATTGCATAATAAGCTTAATGTTCATTTAGGGAAGCAAATCTGGGATGCTGAAACACTGGATGAAACGTAGTGCCTAGGTTTACATTTTGATTTTTGGACAGCTAAAAGTGTCCCTAGGCTAAATTCATTAAGTACACATGATATTAGGATACTTGGCAATGGTATTTAAAAATAGTTGAAAAGGTGTTTGGGTAAGAATTATTTCCATCGTTTCAATTGCCGAATCTCTGGGTCTGAAACATCAACCTATCAAGAGTTTTAGACTTGGAGAAAATGGAGCTGGAGCCTACTGCCTCAAGCTCAGGGACAGCATTTGAAACCCCGTTAAATAATTCATCATGAGGATTAAACTTTCCTGTTACTACCATTAGTTTTGCTTGATGCCAAGCACCGTTTAAGGGACTTAGCTCATCTTATCATGAGTCAAATTAACGTCACTGGGGTAAAAGTGCATTGAGTGTAAGGAGAGTACCTCTAAGACGTAGTTGACCTATGTCCCGTCCCTCAGCGCCACTTGGCTTAATCGAATCCCTGTCACAGTGTCCTCTCCAGTGGGCAAAGCTAACTTCTCAGTGGCCTGGTGGGAGAATTTCTTCTTGAGTAATTAAGTATTTTTCCAGGTTTTGTTGTTTTGGCCTTCCAGTTGTCTGACTTCAGCCTCATGGCCTCACTTCTTCATTTCAATTCAAAAAAATATTTGCTGGAAATTGCTGTGTAAGGTTAAGGGTTCTGCAGATACAGAGGTTAAGAGGATATAGACTTTTCAGCCGGGCACAGTGGCTCATGCTTGTAATCCCAGCACTTTGGGAGGTCAAGGCGGGTGGACACTTGAGGTCAGGAGTTCGAGACCAGCCTGATCAACATGGTGAAACCCCCGTCTCTACTAAAAATATAAAAATTAGCCGGGCATGGTGGCGCGCACCTGTAATCCCAGCTATTCAAGAAGCTGAGGCATCGGAATCTCTTGAACCCAGGAGGCAGAGGTTGCAGTGAGCTGAGATTGTACCACTGCACTCTAGCCTGGGAGACAAAGTGAGACTACGTCTCAAAAAACCAACAAAAAAGGGTATAGATTTAGGCCGGGCGCCGTGGCTCAAGCCTGTAATCCCAGCACTTTGGGAGGCCAAGACGGGTGGATCACGAGGTCAGGAGATCGAGACCATCCTGGCTAACACGGTGAAACCCCGTCTCTACTAAAAAATACAAAAAAACTAGCCGGGCGATTTGGCGGGCGCCTGTAGTCCCAGCTACTCGGGAGGCTGAGGCAGGAGAATGGCCTAAACCCAGGAGGTGGAGCTTGCAGTGAGCTGAGATCCGGCCACTGCACTGCAGCCTGGGCGCGAGACTCCATCTCAAAAAAAAAAAGGGTATAGATTTTTCTTTTCCTCAAGCAGCTTGTGGTCTAGTGTGAGAGACTCATTTGTAGAAGAGAAATTACATTATAGTGTGATAAGTTCAATGATAGAAATATATATATATAAGGTGTGGACATAGGAAACAGGCTGTGATTACCTGTTGGAAAGTCTTCCTATAGAATGTGGTCCTTGAACTGGTAAAAGACGAGTAAGAGTTTTTCCAGGTGGTGTTGAGTGTACAGGAAGACTAGGAAAGAGGAGGCCGACGTTTATAGTTGGCGGCATACGTGGACAACAGGTTGAGAATTTGGTATACTCTTGCCATTGCAAATGGTAGAGGGCTTGGCTCAGACTGTGTACTGAAGGACTTGATGCCCTTCGGTAAGTTTTATCTGAGATACTCTGACCTGAACAGAATTTGAGATGATTGCGCTGGGTCCACCTGGATCACTTACGATCCTTCATGGGTCATATGGATTCTCCATTAGTGCGTCCCAACTGAAACTTACAGGAAGGGCTTAAGCAGAAAACATGCTTTTTGGAGTACAAAGTGGTAGTTTTATTTGGTATGACCCGTTCATTGTGCATCTATCCCATAGGCAAATGGTGATACGAAGCTTTTCCCTCTTCTGGTCAGCAGTAACCAAGTTCTGGAAGAAGCATACCATGCAGCTTTCCCTGTTGCCAAATTATGATGACACAAAGTCCAAAATGCACGTAAAGGTTTTTCACCAAGTAGAAAAGCAGAGAACCCCAACCAGTATAATGTGTCAGAATGCTTTTCCCCTTAAATTGTAAAAGCACCACAACGTTCAACATTTGGAAACCAAGAAAATAATGAAAAGAACCTTTTTTCATGTGTGTATTTTAAAAATTGGTTACATGTTATTTTTTGGTCTTTTTAAAGTCAGAGACATTTTAGAAGTGAAATCCCTAGTAGGCTATTGTTTTACCAAGCACACTGAAGTTCCTGGAATACCGTTGAAGATGAGCCAGACGCTTGTTCTGACACGTGTCTGGACATCATGTGGTTGTGTTAATCATCTTGTTGATACTTGCTGTTAATTTGATAACAATGCATTGACTACATACTCTCCCTTACTACTTTTTATTAGCATTTGTATTAATCTTATTTCAAATCAAGGTTACATCTTCATGTAATTTATAGAGTCAGATAATCCTAGAAAGGCTTGTAAGGAAGAAGTACCAACGTCCTTCCCCTAATCCCTTCCCCTAATCGTGTTTCCTCCCCTGCAGAGTATCTACTTTAGCCTTAGTAGATTTCCTTGATCTTTGCCTCCAACTCTGAAGAGCATATTTGCTTGACATCTATATTTACGTCCCCCCAACCCGTTTCATGTGATGTCTCTTCGCTTGACACTAAGAATAGGTAGGAAGTTCCTAGCTTTCTTTCACCCTCTGCCTTCTCAGTGCAAACAGATCCATGGCTGCCCAAAGTGATTGATGGTTAATCTATCTATTAACCATTAATAGATATGTTCAGTATTGATTGTTTAGTTCAGTATTGATTGTTTATATTATGACTCCATACTGCCTTTTACAGCTGGACGAAGTGGTATGATAGGATTGTTTTCCCTTTTCTGCATAACTTTGTGTTTTCCTGGGTTATTACAAGTGTTATTTGTTTTTGTTTGCTTGCTGCTTGCTCAGTTTTCTTTATCACTACAATTCAACCCCAAATTCTGAACCAATTGTCTAAATCTTTCAAGAAATTGTCTGATTTCTTTTGATGAAAATTAGTATTCCTATCATTTTATCTTGAGTAAATCTCTTCCAGCGCCTCCAATCTGCTGCAGGCTTGTCTGTGCCTGGAATCTTCTTGTAAATCTCATCACTCCCTCTTCTGTTGGAGCCTTACTTTTGTGTTTGGAGTCCTCTTGTGTTTGGAGCCTATGTTATTCTCTTGATTTTACTCTCTCACTTTCCTTCACTAGTTGCCTGAGAGGTGCATGGCAGATGAAGTTTTGAGAATGTGTATGTATGAAAGTGCTTCATTCTGCTTTTATCCTGAGTAGGAGTTTGGACATCATTTCGCTCCTCTGTCTTTAAGCTTCAGTGTTACTGAAGTCTTAAGCTGTTCTGTTTCTTTTTTCTTTCTATTGATACATAACATTTTTAGAGCCTTTGTGTGTGACTATGTTTTCCTCCATGAAACCTGAAGGCTTTTCTTTCTTTTTTTTTTCTCCTTTCTTTCTATTTCTTTTGTTTTTTTGAGACACAGCGTCTTGCTCTGTTGCCCAGGCTGGAGTGCCGTGGTGCTGTCATAGCTCACTGTGACTGCAATCTCTGGGGCTTGAGTGATGCTCCTGCCTCAGCCTCCCAAGTACCTGGGACTACAGGCATGCACCACCACACCCGGATAAGTTTAAAAACTTTTGGCCGGGCGCGGTGGCTCAAGCCTGTAATCCCAGCACTTTGGGAGGCCGAGACGGGCGGATCACGAGGTCAGGAGATCGAGACCATCCTGGCTAACACGGTGAAACCCCGTCTCTACTAAAAATACAAAAACTAGCTGGGCGAGGTGGCGGGCGCCTGTAGTCTCAGCTACTCGGGAGGCTGAGGCAGGAGAATGGCGTAAACCCGGGAGGCGGAGCTTGCGGTGAGCTGAGATCCGGCCACTGCACTCCAGCCCCGGCAACAGAGCAAGACTCCGCCTCAAAAATAAAAATAAAATAAAAAATAAAAATAAATAAATAAAAACTTTTTGTAGACATGAGCTCGCTATGTTGTCCAGGCTGGTCTTGAACTCCTGGCCTCGAGTGATTCTCCTGTCTCAGATTCCCAAAGTGCTGGGAGTGAAGGCTTTGTCTCAGAGTCTTTTCTTTTTTTTTTTGAGACGGAGTCTTGCTCTGTCACCCGGGCTGGAGTGCAGTGGCCGGATCTCGGCTCACTACAAGCTCCGCCTCCCGGGTTTACGCCATTCTCCTGCCTCAGCCTCCCGAGTAGCTGGGACTACAGGCGCCCGCCACCTCGGCCGGCTAGTTTTTTTTTGTATTTTTTAGTAGAGACGGGGTTTCACCGTGTTAGCCAGGATGGTCTCGATCTCCTGACCTCGTGATCCGCCCGTCTCGGCCTCCCAAAGTGCTGGAGAGTCTTTTCTTTCTGCGAAATTCAGAACTCCCAGAACAATGATGTCCCTTGGAGACTGTTTTCATCCAACGTCTTGCCTACTCTTTGGTCCTGTTTCTTTGCAACTCTTGTTCTTCAATGCCGGGCATTTTTGTTGATTTATTGCTTTGATTTCTTCCTATTTGCTCTCTCTTTCTAGACTTCTACTCTTGGACCTTCTGGATTGGCACTCGTAATTTTCTTAAGTTTTTTCGTTTTTTTCCCCCCATCTAAGATTTTTGTTTTTGTTTTTATCTTATAAATCGTAAATTGACAATTTATACTTGTACGTATTTATGGGGTACAAAGCGATGTTATAATTTACTGTAAATAATAAAATCAAGTTAACATAATTCATCACTTCAAATACTTTTTTTGTTGTGAAAGCCATTTGAAATTTACTCTTTTGAAATCGACATTATTATTTACTATATTCACCATGCTGTACAATATATCTCCAAAAAGAAAACCACATTCCTCCTGTCTAATTGATGTTTTGTACCCTTTGGTTTTTCATTTTCTGGAAGTTATTCTCAAGTTTATCTTCCAGCCCTTCTACTGAGGTTTTTCTCATTTCTAAGAGCTTTTTATTGTTTCCTCTATTCCTATTTTATAACCTATTTTTTGTTTCATGAATGTGGTATCTTCTCTTAACTGTTTGAAGATACTAATGAGTTTTTTTTTTTTTTGTTTCCTGTTTTCATTTTCCTTAAGCCACTATTGAGGCTGCTTTGGTTTGTTTTGGGTTTTTGGCTTTTGTCAGAGCCTTTTCTCGGCTATGCGGTGGTGGTCTTGTGCCTGCTCGTGAGTCAGAGGGCCTCTGAGCCTGTGTCTGTGGCTTGCTGACTGTGGCTTTCACTGCAGAGGCACCTGGCCGGGCCATTTCCTTACAGCACCCCTGTCAGCTTCTTTGCATTTCTTCAGATTCCCCAGAGAAATATGTAGCCCTTTGCCTGGCTACGTGGCCCTGAGGAGAGAGGCCTGGGAGCACAGCAGTACCCATAGAAGAGCTTACTTCTGTCTTTGCAGAATTATTTCCCTCCTCTGTAACTGCTGTCTGTAGTCCAAAGATACTACTTCTCTTTGTAGACAGAAAAACGATACCATTTTGCCGTGATGGGAGAGGGACCGTGCTGGTTGGCTCTGTGTGGCTGTGCAGAGTTGTGGGGTGCATCTTAGGGACCTTCCTTTTAAACCTATCAGCCACCTCTGTTTTTGATTCAGGTCTCCTGGCTTCCAGTCATACTGCTAGTTGGCCTTCCCCATTGCCGATACGGGATTCAGCCCTTGTAGGTCTATTTCCAGTTTCTAGCCTCCAGTATTTTAATGTTCTTATCTCTAGTCCTAGTCTTCGTTGTTGTGATTTGTATCTTAAAAAAAAAATCCTTTACTATCATTTTAGTGGTGCTTCAGGAAGTAGTGTAAATGTATTGATCTGACAGCTGCCCATGCTAGAGACACTGTTCTAGGAAGTGGGCTAGAATAAGGAAGAAGCGGGTGTGTTCTCCTGTGCTTTCGTGGAGGTCACGTTTTGGTGAGGGGTGTCAGGCAGTCAGCACACCAGCAGATATGCAGTATGTCCAATGTGGACAAGAAGGAAGGAGGAAAATGGGAGTATCGAGGAGAGGAGAGTGGGGGACACAGCGGCAGTTTGGCGTAGTGGGGAGGCCTTGCTGATTGAGCGACAGTTGATTCAAACCTGCGGGGAGCAAACAAGCCCTGAGCAGCGATCCGGGGAAGAACTTTCTAAGAGGAACGGACGGGGGTGAAAAGCACAGGGGCAGGACTGTGTTGAGCACGTTGGAGGAATGTGGAATGCCAGTTACTAGACCAGTGTGGGGCAGGGCTGGAGGGTGTAGGAGATGGGCAGGTCAGGGGAGGAGGCGGGGCTGCTCACGGTCCCATCTTGATACCTTTGGAGAGCTGGAGCAGAGTGACCCAGTACTGGTGGTGGATCATGGCGAAGTGACCATGGGCCACACCATTCATGACATTTCTCACTTTTCCCATCACCTGTGGGAGGCAAGGATTGTTGTCATCACAGGTCGAGGCAGACCCTGAGGCTAAGACTAGAGTTAGTGGTTTGGCTCTAGTTTGTGCCTTCAGCTGCTTCACTGCTTCCCTATCCTGGCCTTGTCAGTCAGCCTCAGTCTACCATCTACCCAGGTCTGCGTACCCCCCAAAACAGTATACACTTTGACGCTTTTCTGCAAGCACAATTACTTTTTGGGGAGCCCTTCTCTTAAAGCAGGGTAGATTAATGTTTGTGAATGAAATGGAACTTTGGCAGGCTGAAGTGTCTCAGGTCATCAGCTTATGTTGTCTACTGTGTGACTAATTGAGGCAAAAGATGTCCTTTTTAATAGTATTTTCTCATCACTTTTGCCTGAATGCTCTTTAGGAATGTTCTTTTTGGCGTACAACTTGAGTTTCACTTAAATTTGTAATTCTTTCTGTTCATTCCTACTGCTCTGCTGCCCAGAAGTGGATTCTGCTTTGTCTTACGAGCATTGCTGAAACACTGGTAGAAAGGTGGATGGATTGGTTGTGATTACTTTGAGCTTCACAGTAGAGAAATTCAAATGGTTAGTAAGCTCAACAAGGTTTTTGTCTCACTGATGATCAGAGTTGCCGTTAAAATCGTATTTCCCCAACATCAGGCTGGAAAAAAAAAAAAAAAAAACTTCATCATTTTAGTTGTCCTCAAAGGAGAAGAGGACAGGTGTTCTGTAATCAGGTGTTGTGAGTGTAACTAAACTCTTTGGGAGGTGGGCAGTTTTACCTTGGTGATATCTGTTAATGCATTCCCTGTAATCATGTAATTCCATTTCCAGTTCAATTTATCCTATGGAGGTACAGGCCCAAGTGAGCAGAGGATGTTCTTTTCAGCATTGTTTATAATCGAGAGAAAAAAAAATTAGTTCAAGGGTCCTGTTAGGAGGGGATTTATTAAGGAAAGTATGTTTACTCCACTCAACATGTAGTTGTTAACAAATGAGGTACATTTGTGTTTGATACTTGGAAAGATGACCATGATGTCTTTTCAAATGAAAAGAAGTGTAGCAAATGGTGAAAGAATGGGTATAAGATCCTATCTTTATTTAAATCATGTATTAAAATTATAATTAAAGTATAATTAAAATTACAGTTTTGAAGATACACTTTAGAATATATTTCTTGGGAAAGCCTCATGGAGGGTTACCAGTCTTTACATTGTTTTGTTGAGTTATATTTTACAATACTTTTAAAGCTAAAAAATCACATTCCTTGGTAGAGCATCCCTACAGCAGGCCCACTGCAGTGTTAATCTATTAAGACTGCCTATGTTAATTAAACCATTATTCATGTAGCCCCCACCTGTCCCATTTCAGTCTCTCAGGAGGCTTAGCTGTGTCCGAGAGACCCCAGTGCTGTGGCCACAGGTCTCTCCTGGGGCAAGAAGAGGTAAGAAGCGACTGATGCCAAAGTCAGCAGTCAGCAAGCAGCAGGAGCAGTCTTGACGAATTCCTTCAGATAAGCATCTTTCAGACCTACTCTAGGGCTTGCCTTTTCCCTCTGTAGTCTCAGAAGTTCTTGGGGTGGACCTTGTGAGGCCTGCAGCAGTACTTGCCATCTTAGGTACAGAAGGGTCTTAGGTACAGAAGGCACGACAGTGATTCTTTCTCCCTGACTCAACAAAAGTTGAGATGTTTATCCAGGTTAGGATGGCACTGCCCCACCCGTCCCCCCAGAAAAAAAAAAAAAAGAAATGAAAGGATGGTGTCTTTGACTGGATGGGAGTCAGGAGACCTCACTTCAATTTTGGGCTTTTCTTTTTTTTTTCATAGGTTCAGAGCTACTCCCTGGACCTGTTCTTATCAGCCTTATGACTTGGGGACTTGGGATACTTTTTTTTTTTTTTTTTTAGTTTATTGAGATGGCGTCTCACCCTGTCACCCAGGCTGGAGTGCAGTGGCACAGTCTCGGCTCACTGCAACTTCCGCCTCCCAGGTTCGAGCAATTCTCCTGCCTCAGCCTCCTGAGTAGCTGGGACTATAGGCATGCACCACCACGCCTGGCTAATTTTTGTGTTTTTAATAGAGACGGAGTTTTGCCGTGTTGGCCAGGCTGGTCTCGAATTCCTGACCTCAAATGATCTGCCAGCCTCGGCCTCCTAGATTGCTGTGATTACAGGCATGAGCCACTGCTCCTAGCCTGACTTGGGGTACTTTTAGACCTATAGGACTTCAGTTCCTTCCTTTTAAAAATAAGAAAGCTGAGGCCGGGCACGGTGGCTCACGCCTGTAATCCCAGCACTTTGGGAGGCCGAGGCAGGCAGATCACCTGAGGTCGGGAGTTTGAGACCAGCCTGAGCAACATGGAGAAACCCCCGTCCCTACTAAAAATACAAAATTAGCTGGGTGTGGTGACTCATGCCTGTAATTCTCGCTATGGGAAGGCTGAGGCAGGAGAATTGCTTGAACCTGGGAGGCAGAGGTTGCAGTGAGCCAAGATCACGTCATTGTACTCTAGCCTGGGCAACAATAGCAAGACTCCTGTCTCAAAAAAAAAAAAAGAAAAAGAAAGAAAGAAAGCTAAATCTCTGAGTGGGTTTTTCATTTTTCATTTTCATTTTTTTTTTTTTTAAAAACAGATGCCTCAGGACCTGGGTAACTCAGTTTATCAGAAATTCGGTTTTCAAGCTTGGAAGGATAACGCTTGGAGCCGACAGTCGCTCATAAAACATCCGATTTTGTGGTCCCTTTTAAAAATCCTTTTGTTATTTAAAAATCCTCACCTCTTAAAACTTTTTATTCTTTGCTTCCTGTATACCAGTCATCACGCTATTTATTTCTAGCAGTGGTTATCACCGGGGTGATTTTTGTTACCCAGGGCACATCTGGCAGTGTCCAGAGACCTTTGTGGTTGTCGTGACCTACAATCGTCTGGTGGTTGCGGCCAGAGATGCTTACATCCTCTGGTGCACAGGGCAGCCCCTGCAACCGAAGTATTCGACTCAAAATGTCAGCAGCACTGAGGCTGAGGAGCCCTGCTGTAAAGGGTCGGTCCTTGAAAGGGCTGTAGGGTATAGCCATCACAGGCCCCGTGTTTTTGGTTGGAAAGAGTAGAGCCTGACCAGGTCCGGTGGTTCACACCTGTAATCCCAGCACTTTGGGAGGCCAAGGCGGGTGGATCACCTGAGTTCAGGAGTTCGAGGCCAGCCTGGCCAACATGGTGAAACCCCATCTCTACTAAAAATGCAAAATTAGCTGGGTATAGTGGCAACATGCCTGTAGTTGCAGCTACTCGGGAGGCTGAGACAGCCAAATAACTTTAACCCAGGGGGTGCAGTGAGCCAAGATTGAGCCACTGCACTCCAGCCTGGGAGAGACAGAGCGAGACTCCGTCTCAAAAATTAAAAAGTAGAGCCTGGTAGAGTGAAGCCACTTGTAGGAGTTAGTTAGGGCTATGTTGCCTTACAGTGCTGGTGTCCTCACAGATGATAATAGTAATAAAAAACTCAACACCTGTTTACTGTGTGCCAACTCAGGTTAAGCTTTCTCCATATATAAGCTCACGGTAACACAAAAGGCATTAATATCAACTCCTTTTTACAGGAGAGGAGACAGGCCCAGAGAAATTAAGATCTGTAATTATTTCTTCTTTTTGTTATCTTGGCCCTTAACTTTTAGAAGTTCACAGACTTAAATATTTCATCTTGACAGATTTACCCAGCGTTTGAGTGTCTGTGGGGCTTCTCTAAAGCGCAGGGTCAAAGGGGATGTCCTCCCCACACAGCTCTTTCTAGTTCAGGAGTGGGACCAACCAGGCCTTTGCAGCAAGGTAAGTATTCTGTGCTGAAATACACGCTGTGAAGTTGTCCTGTGTTTCTAGGAATTTTGAGTATCTTTCATTGATTCAATCGGCATTTATTTTTCACCAAGTACATATTCATTAAGTATGTTTTGGAAAAACAGCGAACAAATTGAAGTCCCAGCCCTAAAGCCATTTATGCATTCAGGGTCTGTCTCTGCAGTAACATGCTGCTGCTTAGCACTGGGACCGAGTCCGTCTGCGGCTGCCTCCGGGGGATTGGCTTCTAGTCTAGACTCTTGCTGGGTTAGTGTTTCCATCATTCTGTCAAGGATCCAGCTCTAAGGCTGACAGCCACCTCCCTGAATTCATGTGATGGATGCACAAGCCTCTTGGACTAACTCACCTCTTCATTTTACTGTTTCCAAGGCTGGGTTACGCATTAAGCCGTTGATGTGCTGTTAATGTATTGATGATGCTTTTACTTGATTTGGATCCCTGTGGCTTAGCAGACTAACTTGATTGTGGCAGGTGCCATATACATATTTTGAGGGATGAACAGATAGTGTTGATTGCTAAAAAGGTGATGATCTGGTCGGGCATGGTGGCTTATGCTTGTAATACATACACATGCACTTTGTAATCTCAGCATTCTGGGAAGCTGAGGCAGGAGGATCACTTGAGCCTAGGAGTTTGAGACCAGTCTGGGTAACAAAGTGAAACCCCCATCTCTACAAAATATAGAAAAAAATTAGCTGGGCCTAGTGGCATGCCTCTGTGGTCCCAGCTACTCAGGAGGCTGAGGTGGGAGGCTCGGTTGTGCCTGGGAGGTTGAGGCTGCAGTGAGCTGTAGTCACACCACTGCACTCCATTCTGGGTGACAGAGTGAGACCCTGTATCAAAAAAAAAAAAGAGGTAATATTCTGAACTTGCCTTTTCTTGACTTTTTGGTGAACCATAATGGGCTGCCAGAATCTCGATCGGCTTTTTAGGCTCTGAGGGATATGCTTAATGTAGAAATAATCCAGTCCGAAGGCCAGGTCTCAAGGTGTCACTTTTGTATTCTTGGATGACTGTTGAATGTGTGGTCTCGACTAATGACTTTGTGGAGCAGCTTTCTCCAGAAATTTCCATGTGCTCGGATCAACAAACTTGGGACCCAGGTATGCTGAACAGGTGCCTTCTGTTACCAAGCTCAGTATTGAGGGTCCTCCTGTCCTTGAGGCAGCCAAGTGTTCTTGTGTACAGCAGTCTTGTGTAGCAGGTTCAGTGCCGCCTCTCTGTTCTTGCTTGTTTTCTGGAACGTGTCACCTTTCTTTGCATGATTCCTTTGTCTGATTTTCCAGCGTCCTGTTGTACGGTGTGGGTGGACTGGGCATTGCATAAATGAGTTGGAGCAGTGACGTTCTTGGCCTTGCCCTGTCCTGTGAAAGAGGACCCTGCACCATCTGGGGCTCCTGGAGTGGCACCCCGCACCAGTAGGATGCCGCTCTTCCTGGCCCTGCTGTCAGCCTCTAAACACAGTGCAGGCTGACTTTCTTATCACGGCTTGTTTGGCTGGCTGGACCAAGTGCTACTTGTTTCTTTCTGGAGTGGGGAAATAACTTCAACCAGGTGCAGTCCGTGTGTATTATTATTTCAGCTGCAGAAGCTGTTCTAAATGCCCTTCTGGGGAACTTTTGCAGTGTGAGTTTAGTGGTTGTGCTGCGTGTTAGACCTGTCCAGCACTAGGCCCAGGCAGCTGGATGAAGTCGTTGGGCATTGGTAGGGTACTGTGAGCAAAGACTTTCTTACCTGGGGCCAGGCAGAGGAGGACACGGTGGCTGAGCTCACCTGCTCCTTGGTCATCCTTCGAACCTCTGAGTGTGGATGATTCCTCAGGGAGAGAAAGCAGTCTTCTCGTGGGTGCCAAGACAGCAGCCACCTGCATAGCAACCGCTCCTGGCCTATTAGGAGATTTACATGTGGAGACTCTGGAGAGAGCTGCACTTCTAAAGAGGTTGCCACAACAGACAGCCTTAGGGGAAATGGGAAAACTAGAGAGAAGGGTTCTTATCCCAAAAGGACCAGACCCACTGGAACAAATAGAGGTAAGGAAGCAAAGAGAAAACAACAGTACAAGGGTAAAATTGGGAAAAGTAGTTTTTGAAAGGGGGTCGTTTATTTGGCACTTTTACCAGGTTGTTTTGAAACAGTCTCAGTCTGTCACCCAGGCTGGAGTGCAGTGCTGTGATCACAACTCACTGCAGCTTCCAGCTCCTGGGCTCAAGTAACCCTCCTGCTTCTGCCGGGTAGCTAGGACTGTAGGGGTGCTTGGCTAATTTTTATTTTTTTGTGGAAATGGAGTTTTGCTATGTTGCCCAGGCTGGTCTTGAACTCCTGGACTCATGCAGTCCTTCTGCTTCAGCCTCCGCAAGTGCAAAGTGCTGGGATTACAGGTGTGAACCACCTAACTTGGCCTCTAGTTTGTTTGCTTGAGACAGGGTCTTGCTCAGGCACTCTAGCTGGAGTACAGTGACACTATCATAGCTCACTGCAGTCTCGAACTCCTGGGGACGCCTCCTGAGTAGCTGGGAGGCATACTACAGGCACTGTACCTGGCTAATTAAATTTTTTTTTGTAGAGATGGGAGTTGTGGGGGGGTCTCACTCTGCTATATGGCCCAAGCTGATCTGGAACTTCTGGTCTCAAGCAGTCATCCCACCTTGGCCTCCCCAAAGTGTTGGGATTACAGGTGTGAGCCACTGTGCCTGGCCCTCGGCCTCTTTTACCATTTTTGAAATTGAGGTTTTGAAGCAAGTGACTTGCTCAGAAACAGTTCTCCCTCTTAGGGCTTCCTTCTTGATATTATAAGAAGTGTGGTTTCTGATTTATTAATTAGAATGGGAAACTTTTTGCCCTGCTTAACTCTTTTTCTTTAAAAATAAAAAAATAAAAAATAAAAAAAAGAAGAAAGGATGGCCCTTTGGGATCTTTTCTGCCTGTCTGCTATAACCATTCGACAGTTGAGAACGGTGTTACTTGGTGTCTTGTAGCCTGTAAATAGAAGACTCTGAAGTGTGTGTGAATAGAACCTTAAAATTCACTTTTTCTTTGCTTTATCTTCTTTATGTTGGAGTTTGCTGACTCCGGAGTGTATATTATTAGATGAATACAAGTGTGTACTCTCCACCCCAGTATTTGCTGGCTAGTGTGAACAAAATGAAATACACTGCGTCATCCGAATGTGTTTTATTCTGTAGCAATGTGTATATTACTCTTAATTTCACTCTTTTTATGCTTTCTAATTTTATTAATACTTTCTAATTTAATTAAGATTTTATTAATACCTAGCTCATTTGAGTGTTTCCAATGATATTACTGATTTAATTATAGTAAACATTTGCTGATAAGTAGAAGATTAGGTGGTCTTGTAGCATTGGCTTAAACCAGTATGTGTGCACAAAATCAATTCCGTTTGAAGAATACAATTTTTTTCTTTTGACACAAGGCTTCTATTTTGATCTAATTGCTCATGCTTGGAGCTGCCTGACCAGCCTCTCAGACCCAAGTTCTGTGTTCCCTTTGTCGTCTGCACAACGAGCTCAGCAGACTGCTGGCTGCCTGTGTACAGGCCTCCCGAGTGTCCCCAGGCTCAGCCCTGCAGTCTCAGAGGAGGACCTGGCCTGTGAAGAACTGAGGTGGTGATGTGAGGGTCTTTTCTCTTCTGTCAAATCTTGCCCCAGTTACCTTGTGTAGTATTTAGATTGTTGTTCTCAGTTGGCCATATGGTTGTATTGAAGGCTGTTTTAGGATATTTAGAACTTATTTGGCATGCATTAGGATTCTTCTTCTTAGAGTGTTTTAATTCCAGTATGTACTTATGCTTGTCTTCTCTACCTGCCCCAGTCTTGAAGGGAATGTGTGTGTGTGCATGTGTATGTATTTTCCTTAAGCCCTTGCTGATTGATGCAGTCACTTGCCTTTCACCCTGCCTAAATATTCCTAACTCTCGTTGGGCAGGGTTCCTTTTACACGTCGTGGGTTACTCTCCTTTGCCTAGTGTCCGAGTTCTGCATCTTGTTCGTCTTTTAGGGCAGTGTGCGATTGGGGCTCAGCAGTGCTGGCGGCTGGCCCAGATGGAGCACCAGGGGACGCCAGCTTTCTAGGGCGGGGGTGGGGGAGTTCCCCACGTGGACCTTGAAGTTGCTTGGGATGTGCTGCTATGCATATCTGGGTTGTGCTGTGGCTTTCTTGACGCTTTCTGGTGGTTTAAAAATCTACTTTCTTGTGAAAGAACATGAACCAGGAAAAAAAAATCTTTTATGAAGTTTGAGAAAATGATTGGGTGACAGACTTTAGTATCATGACAATATCTTTAGTATAATAGTATCTTTATGCTTTGGTATATAAAGTTTGGATGAAATGTGCATTCATCTTGTAGTTAAACTCGTGATTAAACAGATATAGTCAAAATTTGTTTTTTGTTTGTTTGTTTGAGACGGAGTCTCGCTCTGTCCCCCAGACTGGAGTGCAGTGGCGGGATCTCGGCTCACTGCAAGCTCCGCCTCCTGGGTTCACGCCATTCTCCTGCCTCAGCCTCCCGAGTAGCTGGGACTACAGGCACCTGCCATCATGCCTGGCTACTTTTTTGTGTTTTTAGTAGAGACGAGGTTTCACCGTGTTAGCCAGGATGGTCTCGATCTCCTGACCTCGTGATCCGCCCGTCTCGGCCTCCCAAAGAGCTGGGATTACAGGTGTGAGCCACCGCGCCCGGCCCAAAATTTGGATTTGGACTTTGAACTGGAATGGTCAGTGTTATCCCTCTCCTTTATTGATGTTTCTTTCCAAATTAGGGTGCTTAGTTTTTCTTTTTTGTTTTTTTTTTTGAGATGGAGCCTGGCTGGAGTGCAGTGGCATGATCTCAGCTCACTGCAACCTCCACCTCCTGGGTTCAAGTGATTCTCCTGCCTCAGCCTCCCGAGTTGCTGGTACTACAGATGCATGCCACCATGCCCTGCTAATTTTTGTATTTTTAGTAGAGACAGGGTTTCACCATATTGGTCAGGCTGGTCTTGAACTCCTGATCTTGTGATCTGCCTGCCTCGGCCTCCCAAAGCACTGGGATTACAGGCATGAGCCACTGTGCCTGGCCTTAGGGTGTTTAGTTTTTCTTTCCTTTCCTTTTCTTTTCTTTTTTTTTTTTTTTTTTTTTTTTTTGAGGCAGAATTTCGCTCTGTCACCCAGGCTAGAGTGCAGTGGCGTGATCTCCGCTCACTGTAAGCTCTGCCTCCCGGGTTCATGCCATTCTCCTGCCTCAGCCTCCCAAGTAGCTGGGACTACAGGTGCCCGCCACCGCACCTGGCTAATTTTTTGTATTTTTAGTAGAGACGGAGTTTCACTGTGTTAGCCAGGATGGTCTCGATCTCCTGACCTCGTGATCCACCTGCCTCGGCCCCCCTAAGTGCTGGGATTACAGGCGTGAGCCCCCACGCCCGGCCTAGGGTGTTTAGTTTTTCTAATCACAGAAGTAGTACATACCCTCCATTAAGTTTTTTTAAAAATGATCTTGAATTTACAGAGGAGGTACAGGTACTGTACAGCTCTTTATCCGAACCACCTGAGAGTAAGTTGGGACCATGAGACCTCCTCACCCTCGGATATTTTGGTATGTTTACTCATAGACAAGACACTGTCCTCCTTAACCGCGATACAGCCATCGAAGTCAGGAAATTAACGTGAATGTGTTGCCACCTTCTGATCAGGCAGCACATTCGCATTCCATTACAAGGATCCAGTTCAGAATCACAGTTGATTGTCAGATCTCCTTAGTCTCCTTCAAACTGGAATGGTTCCTCTGCCAGAGCTTGACACTTTTAATGATCACCAGCAGTTATTTTGTGGGGTCCCTTATCGTGGGTTTGTTTGGTGTTTCCTTTTGATTAGATCTAGGTTTTGCGCCTCTGGCGGGAATAGTACAAGGAGGAGGCTGGGTTCTTCTCTGCATCCTATCAGGTGGTGCAGAATTCAGTTAGTCCTCTTACTGGTGATGTGCACTTTACTTGCTTGATTCAGGTGCTGCCTTCCAGGCTTCTCCACTGTGAAATCTTTCTAATTGTTAAGTATATTGTAGGGAGATACTTTTGAAATAAAATCAAATTTTCAGTTATCTCAACTATCTCAACTTTAATCAGAGTTCAATTTACTTATATCAGTATTGGCTCATGGTTTCCCTAGTTAATTCGGTTGATTATTATCCTTTTACCATTATTTTATTTGATACTCGTCATCTCAGGTTTGACCCATGAGAGCCCCTCAAGCTCCCATCTCCTCCTTTTTTAAAATTTTTATTGTATTTTATTTATTTATTTATTTATTTATTTATTTATTTATTTATTTGAGACCGAGTCTCACTTTGTCACCCAGGCAGGAGTGCAATGGTGCCATCCTGGGTTCAAGTGATTCTTGTGCCTCAGCCTCCTGAGTAGCTGGGATTACAGGCGTGTGCCACCGTGCCCAGCTAATTTTCTGTATTTTCAGCAGAGACAAGGTTTCACCACATGGCCCAGGCTGGTCTCGAACTCCTTAGCTCAGGCAGTCGGCCCGCTTCTGCCTCCCAAAGTGCTAGGATTACAGGCATGAACCACCATGCCTGGGCTTTTTTGAGACGGGGTCTCACTCTGTCCAGTCTGGAGTGCAGTGGTGAACTCTCGGCTCACTGCAACCTCCACCTCCTGGGTTCAAGTGATTCTCCCGCCTCAGCCTCCCAAGTAGCTGGGACTACAGACGTGTGCCACCACGCCCAGCTAATTTTTGTATTTTTAGTAGTGATAAGGTTTCACCATGTTGGCCAGGCCAGTCTTGAACTCCTGCCCTCAGGTGATCCACCCGCCTTGGCCTCCCAAAGTCCTGGGATTACTGTCTGTGTCCTTCTGATGTGTCCTCCTTATTCTCTTTCTCTTTCTCTTTTCTTTCTTTCTTGTACCACAGGATATTCTGGGTTCTTTATGTACCTTCCCTGCCCCAGACCTGGATTCTGCCTTTATCTTCAAGAAGGCCTGCTTCCCTTTTATGGCAGTTGGTTCTCAGAGAAACAGGGTCTAGGCACCAGCTAGATTGTTGGAGTGTTACTATACCCAGGCCCTCTCAAAAAAGTCGACTGGGTATGTGTATACATACATACACAAAACATACACATAGATACATGCATGTGTATTTTTAGCACGCTGTCTCATTTTTTTTTTTTTTTTTTTTTGAGACAGAGTCTCGCTCTGTCGCCCAGGCTGGAGTGCAGTGGCCGGATCTCAGCTCACTGCAAGCTCCGCCTCCCGGGTTTACGCCATTCTCTCGCCTCAGCCTCCCAAGTAGCTGGGACTGCAGGCGCCCGCCACCTCGCCCGGCTAGTTGTTGTATTTTTTTTTTTTAGTAGAGACGGGGTTTCACCGTGTTAGCCAGGATGGTCTCGATCTCCTGACCTCGTGATCCGCCCGCCTCGGCCTCCCAAAGTGCTGGGATTACAGGCTTGAGCCACCGTGCCTGGCCTCATTTTTAAATATTTTCTTGTATTGAAAAGCATGAGTTTATTCTAGTACCCCCATTTCCAATCTAATACCACAGGGTTTATTCTAGTTTCTTGCTTTCCAGGTGGATAACTCTGTTTCCCAACAGTGACAGTCTTAGATCCCAGTGTCTCTAATACGTTTACTTCCTTGATTATTCACCCTATGTGGAACGAGGCTCCTCTTGGTGACCTTCCCGCTCAGATGCCCACTGCCTCGCTCAGCGGCTGTCGTCCTGCTCCTCCAGCGGTTGTCGTCCTGCTCCTCCACCCACCGTGAACATCTTCCTGACTCCACTTGGGCTCTGATACCCTAGCTGTGTAGATATTCTCTTATGTGGAAGCCATATCGCCAGTTTTTTTAAAAAAAAAAAGTCCAAGTCCTATACGCTCTGTTTTTGCAGCTTGATCACTTTCGTTTAATGTACAGTAGTCTGCACTTTTTCCAGAGACTGGTACACGAGCCGTTGGATTATTGTTGGTGACAGCGCCTTACTGTGTGGTGTCCACGTCCCACTTAGTATTACTGCCTTCTTGCTCATGCACACTCGTGTTCTTTGCCTGTAGCACGCTGTTGTGAGCCTCACCTATTACACCTATGCTTCTGTATTCTTTTGCAGGCTCTTCTGGAGAGTAGCATTTTTGAAGTGTGATCACTGAATTAGATTGTGTGTTTCTATTTTTTGTTATGTGTTTCTAAATTGCCTTCTAATTTTATACTTTCTCTATGGTTGAGTAGTCTTTTCTCCCCCTTACCATTATAAAAACTGAATGATCACTTTTGTTCATCTTTGCAGATCTCACAAAGGCTGCATGAAGATAAACATCTATTTGTGTATTTGTGGGCAATTTTGTATTAATTTCCTGATTTTGTGTGTTCATGTGTCCTAACCTATTCAGATGTTTTCCAAACATTGAAAAACTATTTGTATCTTGATTTCTATATTAGTGTTCTATAAAATTCTTATGCTCTGATAGGGTCAAATAAATCAGTATCTTCCTCAGTGGTTTTTACAGTGTATATTGTTGGAGGCTTTTTGCACCCCCAAATCACAGGTTTTCCTCCTTAATCTTCCAGCTCTTCAAGGTTTGATTGTTTACATCCACATCTCCAATTCAGCTGAAATTTATTTTGGAGTATGTTGTGAGGTAGGGATCAAACTTTATATGTTTTCAAAATGGATGGCAAATTGGCCCAATTCCTTGCTGATTTGAAATGGCCCTTGTATCAAATAATAAACTCATAGGTACACGAGTCTTTTTCATGCATCAAGTGCCTCTTCCTTAGCTAGTAACACCAAGTGCTTATTACTGTTGCTTTGTAGTATGCTTTGCTAATTTTAGTTGAATTCCACTTTTTTTTTTTTTTTGCAAAATTTCCTATCCTGGTTTTATTTTTAGGTGAATTTAAGAATCCTTGTTACAGTTAAAAAAAAAAAAAAACAACCTACTGGAATTTTGTGTTAGTTTCCCAGGGCCTCCGTAACAAATTACCACACATTTGGTGGCTTACAACAGGAATGCATTCTCTCACAGTTCCGGAGACTGGAAATCTGGAATCTGGCAGGGCCACACTCCCCCTGGGGGGTAGGAGAGAGATTGTTCTTTGCTGCTTCCGTCTTCCTGCTCCTGTCCCACAGTCCTTGGCTTGCAGCTGCATAGTTCCCACCCTTGCCTCCCTCTTCATGTGACTTTCTCTTCTGTCGTGAATGTCATTTAGAACCCACCCAGATAATCCAGGATCATCTCCTCATCTTAGTATCTTTCACTTAATCTCCTCTGAAAAGACCCCTTTTCCAAGTAAAGTAAAACTTACAAATTTCCGGGGTTGGGACTCCCTATCTTTGGGTGGCCATTTTTCAGCCTGTCACAGATGTTACTTGGAGTTTGATTGGGGGTGTAGATTAACTTGGAATAGAACAGACATCTTTAGTGATAAATCTCCTGGCTAAGTCTTGGCATCCTCTCCATGATTCAGGCTTCTCATGTGTATGTGTGTTGTGAAATTTTTATTTTGCCAACTTGCCGAGCTTGCCTTCACTGTTATGAGGGCTTCGTTATAGTAGAGGGATTTTCTAAACAGGTCATCTGCAGACAGTGGCGTCTGTCTCCTTGCTTAATTCTGTCTCTCCAGATGGCCTGTTGGACAGTCTTTGACAGTAGTAACATCTTGGTCATTCTGTTACATATTTTAATACTATAATCTTTTTAGTAAACATATGTTACTTTGGGGAAATATTGTTCATATAGCCATTTGCTGATGTTAAACTCCATAGTAAGTAAATAATATGTGCGGAATTTCATCAGATTTTTGGGCATTTTTGAAATGGTCATCAGTCAGCCACGTGTATGTTTATTTGTTTTTTTTTTTTTGGAGACGGTTTCGCTCTGTTGCCCAGGCTGGAGTGCAGTGGTGCAATCTCGGCTCACTGCAGCCTCCGCCTCCCAGGTTCAAGTGATTCTCCTGCCTCAGCCTCCAGAGTAGCTGGGATCACAGGCGCCCACCACCATGCCTAGCTAATTTTTAGTATTTTTAGTAGAGACGGGGTTTCACCATGTTGGCTAGGCTGGTCTTGAACTCCTGACCTCAGGTGATCCACCTGCCTCGACCTCCCAAAGTGCTGGGCTTACAGGTGTGAGCCACCGTGTCCAGCCTATTTGTCCTCCTTTTAGCCATAAGTATATATTTTCTGATTTTAAAAATGTATCGCTAGAACAGATCATTCTTAGTCATGATGTCTTATTCTCTAAATTTAGTGATCAATTTATTAGGCTAGTGTTTTGTTTAAAAATTTATAGATTTTCCAGCTTGGGCAATATAACAAGACCTGACTCATGGAGAAAAAATTAGTTGGGCATGGTGGTGCGCACCTGTAGTTGCAGCGCCTTGGGAGTCTGAGGCAGAAAGGATTGCTTGAGCCCAGGAGTTCAAGGCTACGTTGAGCTATCTTGCACCAGTGTACTCCAGCCTGGGCAACAGAGCGAGACTGTGTCTCAAATAAATAAATAATAAAATAAAATAGAAATTTACATGTTTGTGAAATACTCTGTAATTATTAATCTCTGCAACATCTACTCGTTGTTTTGTTTTTTTTTGTTTTTTTGTTTGTTTGTTTTTTTTTTTTTTTGAGACGGAGTCTCGCTCTGTCGCCCAGGCTGGAGTGCAGTGGCGCGATCTCGGCTCACTACAA
This sequence comes from Piliocolobus tephrosceles, assembly GCF_002776525.5. Lineage (NCBI taxonomy): Eukaryota > Metazoa > Chordata > Mammalia > Primates > Cercopithecidae > Piliocolobus > Piliocolobus tephrosceles. The sequence continues at coordinate 127,318,260 of NC_045444.1, read as the reverse complement.
GCTCCGCCTCCCGGGTTCACGCCATTCTCCTGCCTCAGCCTCCCGAGTAGCTGGGACTACAGGCGCCCGCCATCTCGCCTGGCTAGTTTTTTGTATTTTTAGTAGAGATGGGGTTTCACCGTGTAGACCAGGATGGTCTCGATCTCCTGAGCTCGTGATCCACCCATCTCGGCCTCCCAAAGTGCTGGGATTACAGGCTTGAGCCACCGCACCCGGCCAACATCTACTCATTGTTTTGGGAAGATAAAACAATGCTGATTTTCCTTTGGGGAACCACTCTTCCTACCTTGTATAAGCCATGTGTTGTAGATAGAATGGCTCAGCTGCGTGGGTGGACCTGGGTTGCCTATGGGTGACAGGCATAACACGTGCCCTTGGTCCCCTGATTATAGTTGTTGATCCCTAATGGGATCAGAACCCAATTAATGCCAGTGGGATACAAAAATAATTCGTGGGGACCTGTGAGACAAAGAAAGTCTCATTTCCTTGGGAGCTACCAGAAGATACAGTTACTGGCACTTATAACACTTCTGATTTCAAAACCCGGCAAAGATAATATCGTATCATTGTCATCTCGGGTGTGTTTTCTTTTGTCAGACTAGAGAGAGTTAATTGCTCTTCAATTGCTTTTTTCAAAGAAACTGATTTTGGTTTTGATTGACTAAGTAGCTATGTTTCTGTTTTTTTTTTTTGAGGCAAGGTCTTGCTCTGTCACCCAGGCTGGAGTGCAGTGGTGCAATCACGGCTCACTGCAGGCTCAACCTCCTGGGCGCAGACGATCTTCCTGCCCCAGCCTCCCAAGTGGCTGGGGACTACAGGCACGTGCCACCACACCAGGCTAATTTTTTGTATTTTTGGTAGAGATGAGGTTTCGCTATGTTGTCCAGGTGGGTCTTGAACTCCTGGACTCAAGCGATCTGCCTGCCTCAGCCTCCCAAAGTGCTGGGATTACAGGTGTGAGTCACTGCACTTGGCCTGTTTTGTTTTGTTTTAATTTTTTTTGAGGCAGGGTCTTGCTCTGTCACCCAGGCTGGAGTTCAGTGGTGCAAGCACGGCTCACTGCAGGCTCAACCTCCTGGGCGCAGGCGATCTTCCTGCCCCAGCCTTCCAAGTAGCTGGGACTGTAGGCATGTGCCACCCAGGCTGGGAGTGCAGTGGCGTGACCATAACTCACTCACTGCAACCTTGAACTCCTGGACTCAAGGGATCCTCCTGCCTCCGCCTCTCAGTGGCTGGGACTACAGGTGCATGCCATCGTGCATGGCTTTTCTTTCTTTTTTTTTTTTTTTTTTTTTTTTTTTTTTTGAGATGGGATCTTGCTTTGTTGTCCAAGCTGGTCTCAAACTCCTGGGCTTAAGTAATCCCAAAGTGCTGAGATTACAGGTTTGAGACACTGCATGTGGTCTTATATTTCATCAGTTCTTTTATTTATTCCTTCTACTTTGGTTTTCACTTTGCATCTTGACTTGAATGCTTAGTTCATTCATCTTCATTAATACAGTTTACAAGTTTGATTCACCCTCTGAGTGTAGCTTCAGCAGTGCTTGTAGACGTTGATAAGTGCTGCTCTTTGCTCTTTTTCTTTTCTTTTCTTTTTGAGATAGGGTCTCACTTTGTCATCCAGGCTGAGTGCAGCGGGGCAGTTCACTGCAGCCCTAACCTCGCCGTACTCACGTGATCTTCCTGCCTCAGCCTCCTTAGTAACTGCAGCCACAGGTGTACACCACCACACCTGGCTAATTTTTTGTTTTCTATTTTTGTTTTTGGACAGGTAGTCTCACTATATTGCCCAGGTTTCTTTTCCTTTTTTAAACCTCGTGAGGAAAACTTCGAAACATACCACAAAATAAAAGAGAATAGAAGAGAATCATATGCCTATCACCCAGCTTCACAGTTGTCAGTGTTTTACCATAGCCCTGCGCACTCCCAATATTTTGTATTTTTCATTTGAGTATTTTAAAGCAAATCTCAGATTTTTAGTCACCTCTAAATACTTCAGCATGTATTTTTTAGGAAATGTGGGCTTTAAAAAACATAACCAAAATACCTGTATCATACCTAACAGCATCAACCACACTCCATTAATATTATCTAATATTTATTTTGTGTTCGGTTTTCTTCAAATGTCATAAAAAGCCTTTTTACACTTTGTTTGCTTGAATTGAAATCCAAAGAAGGTCTCCACCTTGCATTTGGTTTAAGCCTCTTAGCTCTTTGAAAATCTATAACTTGCAGATTCTTTTCCTTTTTTGTTGTTTTTGTTTTTAATGCCATTTATTTGTGAAGGCAGTAGGGTTGTTTGTCCTGTGGAATGTCCCAAGTTTGGGGTTTGGTTGACTGTGTTGTAGCACTGTCTAATGTGTTCTTCTCATCCTCCTATTTCCTGTAGCTGGGTCAGGGTGCTTCATTGGTTTCAGGTTGGTGGTTGTTTTGGTGGGGGCGGGGGCGGGGGCGGGGGCGGGTTTCAAGGATATTCCCTAGACAGTGCTTTGTGTTGCACATTGAGCAACCAGGTCACACGATGTCGGTGTAGTGTCGGTAGGTTGAATTATAGAGTTCTTTATCAACCAGTTCTCTACTGGGTTTAACGGCCATTTGCTTGTTGCTTGTCCCCGTTATTTAGTTGGTATATTAGTTTCCTATTGCTGCTGTACCAAATTACAACACTGTAGCTGAAATCAGTCTCACTGGTCTAGAGTCTGGGTAGCTGGTGCCGTCAGGGAGCTCTGGAGAGTATCTGCTTCCTGGCCTTTTCCAGCTCGTGGCAGCCATATTTTGGCTGTGGCCCCTTCCTCCATCATGAGAGCACATGATCTAAAGGACACTAGGGATTGTGGTTAGGTTCCACCCATATAATCCAAAGTGATCTCCCGTCTCAGGATTCTTAATTCATCTGTAACATATCCAAATCCAGAAATTAGGACTTGAATATCTTTGGAGGCCATTGTTCAGCCTACAACTGACAACTACAAAGTGAAGATTTTTCTAATTCTATTCTTATGTAAAGAAGATTTCCCATATCAATTTTGGAGGTTCTGAAATGTGGTTCCTGCTGGGGAGAAAGGAGAAATGAATGATATTTTTCCTTTATCAATGTTTAGGATGCACTGAAACTATTAGCTTCCAAAGTTGAAGTTCATTTTTGAAGCGTTTCCCCCCGTATTAGAAACCTGTGGATGTGGATGTGATTGTGCTTCAACCCGTGAAAGCCATATTTTGGTGCTCCTGTTGTTCTACCCAAGCTGGCTTGTGTCATGTTTGGGTGTGACCTCTTGGTCTGTGACTGCTCCCTTCCTGCCTGTCACAGGAGGGTGTTGCACCTCATCTGTGTTCTGCTTGGACCTAGAGTCAGTCATGTTTCTAAGGAACCCCAGTCTCTTTGCCATGAGATGGTGTTTAGATATCAGTCAGTTCAATGTGTATCATTTTCTTATGCTAAAATCTTGGTTCTTAATGATATTAACTTGCTTACCTCTTCTAAATTTTGTGACTCTGCTTTTCAGTGATTTGTAGTAGCCGGTGATGCTTAAGCATCTTTGATTCCCTTTCTAGATGGAGGTATCTTTGAAAAGTAAAGAGCCTCAAATAATACAGAGCTTCCCCCTCCTGCAGATAACTCTCACAAACATTTAGCATGTGTCTGTCCACAGTTTCCTGTTAAAACACACTTTTGGGAGTATGTAGTGTATGAATAAGTGCCATGTTCATGGCACATATTTTTCATACAATATATTCTTATAATGACAATACTAACATTATTAGGATATATCCCATTTGGATCATATTGTCAAATTATTGTGTTTTAAAGTTGCATAATTCTCTGATGCTTAGGCCACCGATGTGACATTGTTAGATACATTTGTTTCCATTTTCTAAGTAACCTTTTTATGGAGGTATAATAAACGTGCACTTTTTAATGTATATAGCTCAGTGAATTTTCACCAACTGAACTCACTCGTATAACCAGCATTGAGATAAAGAAGTGGAATGTTTTATTTGTAGAGTTGAGAGTCTCTGATTTTTTCTTTTTTTTTTTTTTTGAGACGGAGTTTTGCTCTTGTTGCCCAGGCTGGAGTGCAATGGCACGTTCTCGGCTCACTGTAACCTCCGCCTCCCGCGTTCAAGCAGTTCTCCTGCCTCAGCCTCCCGAGTAGCTGGGATTATAGACGTGCGCCGCCACGCCCGGCTAATTTTGTATTTAGTAGAGACAGGATTTCTCCATGTTGGTCACGCTGATCTTGAACTCCTGACCTCAGGTGATCTGCCCACCTCGGCCTCTCAAGGTGCTGGGATTACATGCGTGAGCCACTGCGCCCAGCCTCTTCTCGGATTTTTGTGGTTCTAAAACCGAGCTGTCACTCCTGTTCTGTTCAGATGAGCTTGACTTCCATCCCTGTCCCCTGTCCCTTCTTTCCTTCCTCCATCATTTTCTTCTCTTGTTTCTTTCTGAAAATATAAACAGACATGCACATTTGTATTTCTGAGTCTTTCTTACGGAAAGGTAGCATACCCTGCACCTGCTGGCCTCCTTTGTACCCCAAAGACTGTGCGTAGTAGTGTATGGAAGCTTTCCCCTACCTTTTATGCTGTGTGTTGCTTCACGGCATGGACACAGCATGGTTTCTTAATCCCGTCTGCTTATTGACGTTGTGTTACTTTCCATATTTTTTTTTTAGCTTTTTATGTCTCACTGTCTCTGCTGTTGCCCTTCTGAAATCCATTCATCACACACTTGCAGGAGCTGGAGTTTCCTTTTTATCTAATACCTGAGTTTCCCACCACCATACTCACCCCATGTTGATGCCTAATGTCTGCTTGAGGTTTCCTTTAGAGGGCACTCCCCACCTTTGGTGCCAGCCATTCTGCCATTCTGATCCTACTTCCTCCCCTCCTTACTGATCTTCCTTCTGCCATCCTGGCTTCCTGTTCTGGGATGCCCTTGGAGCTGTAGAGAGCTGGCTCTGTCTTCCTGGTGTGATGCTTGTTTTCTAGTAGTAGAGAATAGTGTTTTCTTGTTCTGCCCAGTTTTCTCTCTCTATAGATGAGACATTGAAGTTCCTACTCCCCTGTGTGTGTCATTTTTTCTCTTACATGGTCGTGTTCTGATCTGAGGCCGGTATCTCAGTTGTCTAACTTGACATAGAGGAACATACCTGTGCTTTGGTGGGGATGTTGTGCTTGTGTTCGTGCAGTTTAATGTTGAATTAGCTCTTTGCGGAGACGGTTATATGAGTAAGAGTTTCCAGGGCTTCTTTATATCCAAAAGTGAGGCTTCATCTGAAGAGTAAACTGATAGGAACAGAGTACTTGGAGACATGATGCAGTCCCACCTTCTCATGAGACAGAGGAAGAAGCAGGCCAAGTGAAGAGGGTGATGTGCCAAGCAGTGTCAGCAAGCACATCGCACATTGGAGTGCCACATGCTCTCCACCTCGAGAGGAGAAAATCTGGTTTGTTTTCCTGATGTTTGTTTTCTTGTTTGTAGGAAAGTATTGTTTCTATTTGGATAGGACTGAGCCTAAGATTAATCTTTCAGATTCTTAAGTATTTCCACCCATGGCATTAGCTAGCTTTGTATCCATAACAGAGTTCTTTATAAACATGAGCTAAGCTAATTCTAGCTCATAGAACTTTTCTATGTAAATTGTAGGAAGGAAAAAATCATCAAGTATAAATTGTTGCCCTGGGTCAAACTTCAAATTATTTTGTTTCTTGTAATTTAATGAGATTTATAGTGAGGAGATGGAAGGGATTTTTAAATTGCAGGACTAAGGGGGAATGGCCCTTCCTACAGCCATTCTGTTCCCATCCTCTTTTCCCAGGAACACCATTACAGTTGGGTTGGGGGCTGTAGTGGGCTCCAAGCTCTGGTGAGGAGTATGTGTGTGCAGGAGCTGCCATGAAACACCTATCAGCGGCTCAGGGTGGCAGACTAGTGTTACCATGGCAGTTACAGACATCAGTAAACCCATGGGTCATACGGATGCATTTCCACCTAGAAGCAGTGGTTTGTTTCTTTAGTGAGTCAAAGAAACTTAAGATGGAGGAGACCCTAAGGAGTCTTGTAAGTTAAATGATCACCCAATGGAGAGTACACTTCACAGTGGGAATAAGCTCTGCCCATTTTTTTTCCTAGGTGCTAATTCAGGAAAGCATGCTCACTCTCAGGGATCCTTTTCTTCATGTTGAGATGAAATATGTCTTCAGAATTGTTCTTAGTTGTTCTTGGTTGTGCAGGCAACTGGACAGAACTCAACCCCCCTTTAAATGCTCTCCACATGGTAAAGACAGCTCTTATGTATCTTTTTCTCAGTTTCCAAGGGCTTGAATAGGTTCATGTAAAGTCATCAGCACTCCCTCACAAGGAAATTAACAAAAAAAATTTAATTCAGACTTCTTGAAGATAACATGGCAATTGTAATAAGAATAACACAGCAGAGAAAATAAATTGTATGACTCTGTTTTTCACTGATTTGTAGTACCTGGTGATACTTTTTTTTTTTTTTTTTTTTTTTTTTGAGGTGGAGTCTTGCTCTGTCGCCGGGACTGGAGTGCAGTGGCCGGATCTCAGCTCACTGCAAGCTCCGCCTCCCGGGTTTACGCCATTCTCCTGCCTCAGCCTCCC